>NC_085138.1:60938579-61081635 GCF_035046485.1 Aedes albopictus | reverse complement strand
TCGCAGTCCCCGGCGAGATACGAATGAACTGGATAGTTCACCCGAAACCCTTACGCAGTTTTGCACACCGTCCATCGTTGCTTTAATCAGTCTAGTCAGCTTCCCAGGAAAGCCGTTTTCGTCCATGATTCTCCATAGCTCTGCGCGGTCGATACTATCGTATGCCGCTTTGAAGTCGATGAACAGGTGGTGCGTTGGGACCTGGTATTCACGGCATTTCTGGAGGATTTGCCGTACGGTAAAGATCTGGTCCGTTGTCGACCGGCCGTCGATGAAGCCGGCTTGATAACTTCCCACGAACTCATTTGTTTTAGGTGACAGACGACGGAAGATGATCTGGGATAGCGCTTTGTAGGCAGCATTCAAAATAGTGATCGCCCTGAAGTTCTCACATTCCAAATGGTCGCCTTTCTTGTGAATGGGGCAGATTACCCCTTCCTTCCACTCCTCCGGTAGCTGTTCGGTTTCCCAGATCCTGACTATCAGCCGATGCAGACAGGTGGCCAACTTTTCTGGGCCCATCTTGATGAGTTCAGCTGCGATACCATCCTTACCAGCTGCTTTGTTGGTTTTGAGCTGGTGAATGGCATCCTTAACTTCCCTCAGCGTGGGAGTTGGTTCATTTCCGTCCTCCGCTGCACTGGCGTCGTCGTTCCTTCCGTTGCCGTGGGCTCCCGTGCCTACGTTCTCCACGCCGTTCAGGTGCTGATCGAAGTGCTGCTTCCACCTTTCGATCACCTCACGTCCGTCCGTCAAGAGGCCTCCGTCTTTATCCCTGCATATTTCGGCTCGCGGCACGAAGCCGTTGCGGGATGCGTTGAGTTTCTGATAGAACTTCCGTGTTTCTTGGGAACGGCACAGCAGTTCCATTTCTTCACACTCCGCTTCTTCCAGGCGGCGCTTTTTCTCCCGAAAGAGGCGGGTCTGCTGTTTCCGCTTCTGTTTGTAACGTTCCACGTTCTGTCGAGTCCCTTGCTGCAGCATTACCGCCCTCGCTGCGTTCTTCTCCTCCAAAACCGTTCTGCACTCTTCGTCGAACCATTCGTTTCGTCGATTCCGTTCCACGTACCCGATGGTGCTCTCGGCTGCGTCGTTGATGGCTGCTTTCACTGTACTCCAGCAGTCCTCTAGAGGGGCCTCATCGAGCTCGCCCTCGTCTGGCAACGCGGCTTCGAGATTCTGCGCGTATGCTGAGGCGACATCCGGTTGCTTCAGTCGCTCTAGGTTGTACCGTGGCGGTCGCCGGTACCGTACATTGTTGATGACGGAGAGTTTTGGGCGCAGTTTGACCATCACCAGATAGTGGTCGGAGTCGATGTTGGCGCCACGATAGGTCCTGACGTCGATAATGTCGGAGAAGTGCCGTCCGTCAATCAGAACGTGGTCGATTTGAGATTCCGTCTGCTGTGGTGATCTCCAGGTGTAACGATAAGGGAGGCTGTGTTGGAAAAAGGTGCTACGTATGGCCATATTTTTGGAGGCGGCGAAATCAATGAGTCGTAGGCCGTTTTCGTTCGTTTGCTGGTGGGCGCTAAACTTGCCAATCGTCGGTCTGAATTCCTCCTCCTGGCCTACCTGAGCGTTCAAATCTCCTATGATGATCTTGACGTCGTGGCTTGGGCAGCGGTCGTACTCGCGTTCGAGCTGCGCGTAAAATGCGTCCTTGTCATCATCAGTACTTCCGGAGTGTGGGCTGTGCACGTTTATTATGCTGAAGTTGAAGAATCGGCCCTTGATCCTCAACCTGCACATTCTTTCGTCGATCGGCCACCAACCGATCACGCGCCTCTGCATATCACCCATCACGATGAAAGCTGTTCCCAGCTCGCGTGTGTTGCCGCAGCTCTGGTAGATGGTATGATTACCTCTAAACGTTCGCACCATGGATCCTGTCCAACACACCTCCTGCAGCGCTACGATGCCGAACCCGCGGTCCTTCAGTAGATCGGCGAGTATGCGGGTGCTCCCAATGAAGTTGAGAGATCGGCAGTTCCACGTACCGAGTTTCCAATCGCAAGTCCTTTTTGTTCGCTGGGGTCGTTGCCGTTGGTCTCGGTTCGTATTATTCTGTTGCTGATTTTCCGTTACAATGGGTTTTTACGGCTGGCTCGTAGGGCCTGACACCAACCCCCTACTTTCCGGAGGACCATAGTGCACAGTTGAGCTTAGAGTCCTTCCCTGGCACTCGGACGTAGATCAGCCGCCCCTAACATGGGGATCAGACGCTGTTGTGAGCCGCTCCTCCTGGAGAACAGACGCTCAGGTTTGCCGAAGCAAACCCCCCCTTCCCTGTCAGCCTACGACCAAAGGTCCCACCGGGGTTGGTTACCCGATCTTCCCTAAGGTTGCTCATAGTTTCCGGCCGGTACCGCGTGGAGGTAGGGATAGGAGTTGCTGGGCAGAGGCTAGTGGATCACAATGGGATCTGAATTGCGCAGCATACCCAGCCTTTACCGTGCCGCTGCCGAAATCTCGCTGACTTCGAACACGTTTCTCATGCTTGGCTTCATCGTCGTGGTCATATTGAACGCTCCGGTTCGAATGGGTTAAACCCTAACGCACATGAGACCCTCCGAAATCATCGAAAACGTCCCAGTAACGCCTCTGAAATCCACCGAAAATCATTTGAACCTTGCTTAAATTCCTTCAAAATCCCCATAAAATAACCTCGGACCCCATATAACGCACCTGAGACCCTCCGAAACCCTCGAAAACGCCCCTGTAATGCTTCTGAAATCTGAAGATCATGATTGCCTCAAACGCACAGGTAGCCCAGAAAGAGGAATTGGACGCTTGGAGAGTTCAGCGCCAATATCAATATGGCCGACCCAACTTTATATAACTGTAAATAGTAGCTCTATCTTTCCTCTTTTCAACAACGATTTATTTTGAGGGAGTTTTAGAAGAATCTTTCGAGTTAAACAGTTCAAATGAGTCAATATTTGACCAAAATGGAGTGGCCGCAAAAACTGTTGTGGGTCTAACTACCGGGAGGTCCATCAATTTGAGTAACCAAATACATTTTCCTTACTTTTTTGGCAAGGACTTTCAGAAAATTGCCACCTTAAGCATTTTTGAAGACAAGGTGTAAATAGTGGGCCGGTCTCAGCGAGAATTACTCACTGCTGTCTTATATACAATAAAACGATCTAAAATTTTACAAAATGTCCGTAGCTAACTTCTCGACAATGCTGCCAGTTTCACTAAAACTTTACAAGTGAAAGTCGTCAGAACACCCAAAGATCCTCTGGATTCACCAGAGCTCACTGAATCAAAATTTATCCATCGCGCAACAATCATGATAATGTCGCAACCTGCATTTGTTGCGACAATCCACCCAGATGCGACATAAGTGTGTCCCAACTTGAACAGAATAGGATAAAGATCGTGCACCACTAGTTTAGAGATTTTTAAGCCTTGCATCGTGATTTTTCAGCGGTTACTTCGAGTCGGTAACATTGCAACGCCGCTGAACATCTATAATCAAACAGTTTCGATTTTGGGTTAGTGATAATAAATTATTCACGAGTTGAAAACTACACAATAAATTCAGCTTCCGTTTTGTCTGCAACAAAAATGTTCGAGAACATGTTGTTACGAACGCGAAGCGTGAAGTACATTTGAATCCACACAATTCGGAACGAATTCCTTTCCAACCATTTCCTACAACTAACCAAGCGAGCCGCATCATAAAACCCCAATCAAGTTCGAACAATCAAGACCTACCACAATATAATAGGGCCCGCGATTATAAACGTAGAGCAGAGCGGCAATGTTTATCAGCATAACGAAGCAAAAGCTATGCGGCTGAGGGGCTCGACTGACTTTGAGCAGCATGATAAAATAAACAATCTGAAGCGACACCCGATGGAAACCATACCAATAGCCTAGCAGATCGGCAGCATTCTAAATGTAATCAAAATCCATCATTGAACTTGATCTTGAAAATTAGGCCAGCTGAGCATCGGGATCGTGCAAAATATGAATGGTAGATCTAATTCTGTACAAATACAATCAAATCATGTAGCTAGAGATTGCTCAAATTCAGGAAAATTCTCTCTTCGGAGAAGAAAATATTTCTCCTGTGAAAACACGAAAAACCATGTACCCGCGAAAGATCATTCTAGAAATCTGGCCGCTCATATATTCATGTTAAAACACGTACTGAAAGTGTAAATGTGTAGATCGTAACGAGAGCCGCTATTTCATCATCCTTTCAGGAAAGATCATGTGTAATTTTTGGTAGGCCCTGCGGCTATAAAAGAGGAAGATCAATAAAGACGAGAGTCAGTTTTGTTTTTGGACTCCACACTGGATACCTCCCGGATAAGTATTTTGCTACTCAAATTCCTTTGATCCTGAACTTGCACTTGCGAAGCTTAAATTATTCTGATCACTTGATTGGATAATTCAATCCTTCTAAAGTGTTGATATTTAGAATCGTGGAAGTCTAAGTCATTGGATCGGTCAAACTTTTTCTCACTCTGGTAAGCCAAGGTTCCGAATGCGAGTAACGTTGGCATGAGTCTAGAAAAGGCCAGTTTGATTTTGATCCAAGTGTAGAGGCACTTATTTCTCACTCTGGTACGCCAAGGTTCCGAATGCGAGTAACGTTGGCATGAGTCTAGAAAGGCCTAAGTGCTCTACACACGATTTTAGACGAGTCCCAAATCATTGAATCTATCGAACTTTTTCTCACTCTGGTAAGCTAGGGTTCCGAATGCGAGAACGTTGGCATGAGTCTAGAAAAGGCCAGTTCGATTTAGATTCAAGTGTGAAGGCATTTATTTCTCACTCTGGTACGCCAAGGTTCCGAATGCGAGTAACGTTGGCATGAGTCTAGAAAGGCCTAAATCCTATCACACACGATTTGGACGTTCGATTTTAACTATTTTCCTTCTTGAACCTCCTACCCCGAGTGAGTAGTATCGGTGTTCGAAAGTAACGCGTTCCGTCTAGTCTGTTGGTTGGCACGCACGGAATGTAATACCGTATCCCTTCGCAACGGTACCGTGAAACGATTGTGGGTTTCGTCATCCTGATCATCGTCGATTCATCATCGCGATAGCTGTGGACAAGAGTGCTGCTGGATTCAGTAAGTATTTGGTCTAGTCCCACCGCAAGAGGAACACCACACCCCGATCGTGCTGCCAATTGGAAGATTGCGCCCCGGTGCCAACGCCAACAATTTGGTGGCTCCAGAGAGGAGGAGCTACTGCCACCAACATCTTGGTGGCTCCAGAGAGGATGAGCTACTGCCACCAACATTTTGGTGGCCTGCCAGAGAGGAAGGAAAATCGAACTCCAGGAGCGCGCTGAAAAGTGGAAATCGACACCGAGTCTAGTGTGAAACAGTGAAGAATATTGAACACTGAATATCATCAAACCGTCGTGAACCTTGTCGTGAACAGTGACAAGTACTGAAGAAAAAGAGTACTTATGGATTATGTTTGCAAAAAAAAAAAAATAGTGCCGGAAAGTGAATTTGAAATCCACAATAAAAATTGTGGAAGACTGTCAACGTTAAGCATAGTGAATTAACTGGTTGCAAAGTGGGTAGAAATCAATGCCAACGAATAGTGTTTTTCGAGTTGTAACGTGGTTTACTGTCGCCAAGAGTGCAGTCTGAGTGTTGTGCATAGTCACAAGTTATACGGTTACAATTCTATAGGATCCGAACTGTGAACTGACATTCACAAACTGGTCTAGTCGTGCCATAGTGACTAGCGCCCTTTTCGGGAAGGCAAATTAAAGTGAACTGAATAATCACTGAAAACGAATAATCAAAAATAGTGTTTTTTCGAGTTGTAACGTGGTTTACTGTCGCCAAGAGTGCAGTCTGAGTGTTATGCATAGTCACAAATTATACGGTTACAATTCTATCGGATCCAAACTGTGAACTGGCATTCACGGATAGTGGCAAATAAGCCTATACAGGCAAGGAAACTCGCGATACAAGTGAGACAGGTGTGCAAAGGAACAAGAAGAACCCAATTCACGATAACCAAGTGAAAAGGAATACGAATACCCAGCAATCCAGAATAAAGAAGAAAAATAAATCACGATTGTTTTTATGTGACTGACCTGAACAGGTCTAGTTGGTCTAGTCGTGCCATAGTGACTAGCGCCCTTTTTTGGGAAGGCATCATTGAACTCGATATCGTGAAGAATATAAGTGAACAGACATTCACAAATCGGTCTAGTCGTGCCATAGTGACTAGCGCCCTTTTTGGGAAGGCAATTAGAAGTGAACTGACAGTAGATGTTTGGTCTAGTCGTGCCATAGTGACTAGCTCCCTTCGGGAAAGGCAACATTGAACTCAACGATATCGTGAAGAATATAAGTGAATTTACATTCACAAATTGGTCTAGTCGTGCCATAGTGACTAGCGCCCTTTTAGGGAAGGCAATATTGAACTGAACAGTCGTGAAAAAATAGTGAAAGTGAACTGACATTCACAAGGTTTTGGTGGTACGAGATACAGCACTGTGCAGACAGTCTTGGACGGCGACTTTTATGCAACGAGGCTTGAGTGAACTCAAGGAAATCCCGAAGCTAACCTGGGAATCAGCAAACATGTCTACAAGGTTCGTATTGAACAAGAACGGCCATTGCCGTCTTTGTAATGAGGATGATACAGTGTGTGATATGGTATGTTGCGATGAGTGTGACCGCTGGTTTCACTTAACGTGTGCAAAACTGGATCATAAACCGACTAAACAAGAAAAGTTTTTATGCGTAAAATGCACACAATTGGAAATTGAACGCAATGACTTGCTCGACAAGCTACAAAAACAAAATCTGTCAGAGCATATAAATCAATCGATAAGTAATGCGTTAGCAAGAAACAATGATGCAACACCATATTTGAAAAGACAAGGCCTAATTAAACTTCCAGCCTTCAATGGAGCTCCACGTGATTGGCCAAAATTTAAAAATATTTATGATGATACTACAATAGAAGGAGCATTCACTAATTTGGAAAATTTAAACCGATTGGAACAAGCGTTGAGTGGATCTGCAGCAAAATGCGTTGCAAATTTGATGATAAGCGCAGCGAATGTCCCGCAAATCATTAAACGACTTGAAGAAACTTTCGGAAGACCTGAAACTGTTTATAAGCAACTGTTAAGCGACTTGATGAAAGTACTTCACCAAATACGAGTAAACCCGGTTGAGTTATCGGACGCTCTGGACAATCTTGTAACAAACATGGAATCGTTGAAGAAAATAGACTTTTTACGTGACCATCGCCTAATTGAAGATATCACGAAAAAGTTACCATTTAATTTGCAAATTAGTTGGACAGAAGTGGTGCAGCGTAATCAATCTCAACCTACACTGATTGATCTGAGCAAATGGTTGAAACCACATGCATCGACACTTCGATTATTGTTACCCACATCTGGAACATCTAGAAATGTTATGCCAGCGACACATCCTGCAAAATCTAGAATACATGTTCACTCTAAATCCAACGATTTGTGCAACATTTGCAATTTAAATCATAAAACTCAGCAATGCAACAAATTAAAAACTGCTAACGTTAATCAACGTAAGGAAATATTATCGCAAAACCAACTCTGTTTCTCTTGTCTTGGAAAAGGGCATTACTTGAGGTTTTGCCCCAAAAAGACGGAATGTAAATTGAATGGATGTAAAAGCAAGCATCATCGATTATTACATCAACCTAAGCAACCTGTTCAACAATACAAATCGGAGAGGAATAATCATCATGGATATAAAAAGGATGTGTACTTTCAAATAATACCTGTAAAACTGAGCAACAAGGACAAAGTCATCAATACATTTGCATTTCTGGATCCGGGATCATCACTCAGCTTGATCGACGAAGCCATCGCAGATCAGTTGGGGCTTGATGGAAAATTTGATCCATTATGCCTCACTTGGACGCAAAATTTATCAAAAGAAACTCCGAGTAAACGAGTTAACATCCAAATACAAGGGAAAGGCAAGCAGTACGTCATGAAAGGTGTTAGAACAATTCCGGATTTACAACTGCCAAAGCAATCACTGAAGATCAAGCACATCAAAAAACGTTTCGAGTATTTGGCAGACTTGGATATCGACGGATATCATGATGCAAAACCAACTATATTAATTGGGCTGGAGCATCCCCACCTCCTGATGACAACTGACAGAAGACACGCTGATGAAAACTCTCCTATGGCAGTAAGAACCAAACTCGGTTGGCTGATTTTTGGTAAGATCTGTAGGGAAGATGATTATTTTTCAATGTCAATTAAAGAAGAAAAGGAAGCAGAAAATCTCTCCAAAATGTTAGAAGACTTTTGTTCGTTAGAAAATTTTGGAGTTAAAATCATTGAGGAGCTCCCTAAATCAAAAGATGACGAAAGGACAGAGAAAATTCTTAATCAAACTCTCAATTATAAGGATGGACATTATGAACTAGGTCTTTTGTGGAAGAATGATAAATCTAGTTTTCCTCCAAGCTATAACAATGCCCTGAACAGACTAAAATCACTAGAAAGGTCTCTAATGAAGAACCCAGATTTAAAAGATTGGGCAAATGAAAAATTTAGAGATTTCTTGGAGAAAGGTTACGCTAGACAGCTTTCACCTGCAGAGCTGATGAGTGAGAATCCCAGAATATTTTATTTGCCTCATTTCATTGTCATTAACAAGAATAAGGTTCCGCCAAAGCCACGAGTTGTATTCGATGCAGCGGCAGAAGTCCAAGGAATATCATTTAATTCCGAACTAATGACTGGTCCTGATAATTTGATGGGACTTTTTGGAGTTCTCTTGAGATTTAGAGAACACAGTATTGCAGTATCTGGAGATATTATGGAAATGTTTCAGCAGATTAAAATTATAAAGGAAGATCAGTATGCTCAACGATACCTCTGGCGTAATTGTAACACAGATGCACAGCCGAATATTTACGTCATGGAATCCATGATATTTGGCTCAACTTGTTCACCCGCTTGTGCCCAAGCAGTAAAAAATTATAATGCTAAATTATTTGAAAATCAATTTCCAGTTGCATCTACTGCAATTGTCAACCAACATTATGTGGATGATTATCTAGACAGTTTTTCAAGCATGGAAGAAGCAATTAAAACGGTTAATGAAATAATAAAAATTCATCAGTATGGTGGATTCTTTATAAGAAATTTTATTTCAAATAAAAATAAATTGATTAATCACATTCCAAAAGAAAGAGTTCAGATAGTAGAAACGAAACAATTTGAACATAAAGATTCAATTACCGAAAAGGTACTCGGAGTATTTTGGAATATTAAAAGAGACTCTTTGCAATATCGAGTCAAATTTGATAAACTGGGTGAAAACATATTAAGAAAAGATCAAATGCCAACAAAACGCGAAGTGCTTTCGTTTGTAATGAGCATCTATGATCCACTAGGGCTCATATCAAATTTTATTATTCATGGAAAAATTTTACTTCAGAGATTACATAAAGAAACTTCTGACTGGGATACTCCTATCTCTGAGAGAGCGTTTAATCAGTGGAAATTGTGGCTACAAATGATGAATCAAGTTTCGAAAATTGAAATTCCCAGGTGTGTTACACACCCATCAGCAGAGTATTACGAATTACATACATTCGTTGATGCTTCAGAAGTTGCATTTGCAGCCGTAGTTTATTTGAGAAATAAAACTAATAATGGAGCAATGGTTACGTTGATAGCAGCAAAATCTCGAGTTGCTCCATTAAAGAAAATTTCAATACCTCGTCTAGAACTACAAGGTGCCGTACTTGGTACCCGTTTAATGAACACAGTTAAAAAAGAGTTACGCTTGAATATATCAAGAATCATAATGTGGACAGATAGTCAAACTGTACTAGCGTGGATCAATAGTGAGCATAGAAAATATAAACAGTTTGTAGCTTATCGCGTTGCTGAAATTTTAGAAACAACATACATGGATCAATGGCGATATGTTCCCTCAAATCAAAATCCTGCTGATGAAGGAACCAAGATTGTTAAGAAAAATCCAAAGTGGTTTACTGGTCCATCATTTCTGAGTGATAATGAAAGAAATTGGCCATCCAGAAATAAAATTGGACAAACAGTTGAAGAAATCAGAAATTATGTTTCTTTGCACAATAAGTTAGAGAAATATTCTTTCATCAAAGACGATCATTTTTCTGACTTTTGGAAATTGAAAAGACATGTTAACATATTCAAACAATTCGTTAAATGGATTGTCAATAAAGGAAAACCATTGCATAAACTCTGTTATGAGGATATGGTTGAAGCAGAAAATATTTTATTTAAAAAGGCTCAGTGGGAATGTTTTAACGATGAAGTCGTGTCTCTTACAAATGGTAATGGAATAGATAAATCAAGTAGGCTGCGTGAGCTCAATCCATTTTTGGATCAAAATGGAGTTCTTACAGCTAAGGGCCGTTTAGAAAAGGCAGTATGTCTGTCTAGAAACGCTAGAACTCCAATCATACTCCCATACGAACATTATATATCTTTTTTGGTAGTCAAAACGTATCACGAAAAATATTTCCACTATAACGACAATGCAGTTATTGCTGCCATCCAACAAAAATATTGGATCCTCAAGTGTAGATCATTATTGAAAAAAGTTAAGAAGTATTGTCAGAAATGCATACTAAATAAAGCAAAACCATCTCCTCCCATGATGTCCACCTTACCGGACTTCAGGACTCAACCATTCATTTATCCTTTTACAAACACAGGAGTGGATTATTTTGGTCCACTGGAAGTAATGATTCGAAGATCAGTTGAAAAAAGATGGGGTGTAATATTTACATGCATGTCTAGCAGAGCAGTCCATATTGAACTTGCAGAGAAACTTGATACTGATTCATTTTTTGTTTGTCTCCGTAATTTTCAAAATCGCAGAGGCAAGATTAAACACATTTTTAGTGACAACGGAACAAACTTTGTTGGAGCAGCTAGAATTATTAAAACGTTAATTGACGAAATCAATGAAAAAAAAATGGATAATGGGGAGGCTGCAAAATTGGATTTAAAATGGACATTCAATCCTCCAGCTGCCCCACATTTTGGAGGTGCATGGGAAAGGTTAATCAGAATTATCAAGAAATCCCTCAATGTTATGCTGCAAGCTAACAATGGCAAGATACCAAAAGTGGAGGAATTAAGAGCTGCCTTGATTCAAGCTGAATTTATTTTAAATTCGCGTCCCCTAACCCACATACCAGTCGATAATATTGAAGATGAAGTTTTGACACCATTTCATATTTTAATAGGAAGAGCAGGAGAGTATGTCCCTCCTTACGATACGCTTGATTGGAGTTTGAATCAGAAGCAATGGTCAAGTGTAATGGAATATGGGAAATATTTTTGGAACCGTTTCAAAAAGGAATATATTCCTACATTAATTAAAAGAAACAAGTGGAATAATAAAGTCGATCCTATAAAAATTGACGACCTTGTGTTGATTGTCGATGAAAAAATGCCACCTGGATCTTGGTTAAAAGGTAGAGTTATTCAAGTTAATACTGCTGACGATGGTCAGGTTAGATCAGCATTGATACAAACGAAAAAGGGAGTTTATTCTCGTCCAACTACAAAAATCGCTGTAGTGGACGTGAATGGGATGAACATAGAACCGATTAATGAAAAATCAACCAAATCCAATTTAAGAACAAAAGAAACATGATATATGAGCAAGGGGAAAAACGTGCGGCCTCCGCAGTTGTGTACAAAATAATGGCTGGACAGCATCCAAACAGACAAGGATTTCAATTTGAAGCTATGATTTCCGAAAAGGTATTGGATAATGTATTCAGCAAATATTGGAAGAAGTTAATATCTTGGACTACTTGGCTGGGCAATCTAACATCTACTGCTATTGGTTTATACCTAATAGTGCGTATTATTAAATTCTTCGTCGATACACTTATTCATGGAAGAATTTTATATGACATATATGGATTTAGTTGGAAGCTAATTGCATCATGCTGGGATTCACTCACTAGTCTTCTATCTCACAAGAAATTTATGGAAGAAACCAAAAAATTCACCAAGGAAAACGATAGAACAAAAGACCTGGAATCAGTCAAAGAGAAAAGCGACACTAAACTAAATGAAAATGTAGAAGAGCCATACAGAGCCAGTATGTATCCAACAATTAATAAGATATAGTTGTTCAAGATAATAAGATCAATAATAGTAATAAGAAAAATAATTACTATACTTTATCATAATCAACATTGTAAAGGAAATGTTTGGAAGATCACTTCGCTTATCGAAAGATACTAGGTAAATCTCCCCGGTAGATTTACGAGGGCCGGAATGTTACGAACGCGAAGCGTGAAGTACATTTGAATCCACACAATTCGGAACGAATTCCTTTCCAACCATTTCCTACAACTAACCAAGCGAGCCGCATCATAAAACCCCAATCAAGTTCGAACAATCAAGACCTACCACAATATAATAGGGCCCGCGATTATAAACGTAGAGCAGAGCGGCAATGTTTATCAGCATAACGAAGCAAAAGCTATGCGGCTGAGGGGCTCGACTGACTTTGAGCAGCATGATAAAATAAACAATCTGAAGCGACACCCGATGGAAACCATACCAATAGCCTAGCAGATCGGCAGCATTCTAAATGTAATCAAAATCCATCATTGAACTTGATCTTGAAAATTAGGCCAGCTGAGCATCGGGATCGTGCAAAATATGAATGGTAGATCTAATTCTGTACAAATACAATCAAATCATGTAGCTAGAGATTGCTCAAATTCAGGAAAATTCTCTCTTCGGAGAAGAAAATATTTCTCCTGTGAAAACACGAAAAACCATGTACCCGCGAAAGATCATTCTAGAAATCTGGCCGCTCATATATTCATGTTAAAACACGTACTGAAAGTGTAAATGTGTAGATCGTAACGAGAGCCGCTATTTCATCATCCTTTCAGGAAAGATCATGTGTAATTTTTGGTAGGCCCTGCGGCTATAAAAGAGGAAGATCAATAAAGACGAGAGTCAGTTTTGTTTTTGGACTCCACACTGGATACCTCCCGGATAAGTATTTTGCTACTCAAATTCCTTTGATCCTGAACTTGCACTTGCGAAGCTTAAATTATTCTGATCACTTGATTGGATAATTCAATCCTTCTAAAGTGTTGATATTTAGAATCGTGGAAGTCTAAGTCATTGGATCGGTCAAACTTTTTCTCACTCTGGTAAGCCAAGGTTCCGAATGCGAGTAACGTTGGCATGAGTCTAGAAAAGGCCAGTTTGATTTTGATCCAAGTGTAGAGGCACTTATTTCTCACTCTGGTACGCCAAGGTTCCGAATGCGAGTAACGTTGGCATGAGTCTAGAAAGGCCTAAGTGCTCTACACACGATTTTAGACGAGTCCCAAATCATTGAATCTATCGAACTTTTTCTCACTCTGGTAAGCTAGGGTTCCGAATGCGAGAACGTTGGCATGAGTCTAGAAAAGGCCAGTTCGATTTAGATTCAAGTGTGAAGGCATTTATTTCTCACTCTGGTACGCCAAGGTTCCGAATGCGAGTAACGTTGGCATGAGTCTAGAAAGGCCTAAATCCTATCACACACGATTTGGACGTTCGATTTTAACTATTTTCCTTCTTGAACCTCCTACCCCGAGTGAGTAGTATCGGTGTTCGAAAGTAACGCGTTCCGTCTAGTCTGTTGGTTGGCACGCACGGAATGTAATACCGTATCCCTTCGCAACGGTACCGTGAAACGATTGTGGGTTTCGTCATCCTGATCATCGTCGATTCATCATCGCGATAGCTGTGGACAAGAGTGCTGCTGGATTCAGTAAGTATTTGGTCTAGTCCCACCGCAAGAGGAACACCACACCCCGATCGTGCTGCCAATTGGAAGATTGCGCCCCGGTGCCAACGCCAACACATGTCATTATTTGTTACCAGTTGGGATAAAGAGTAATCGCCGCACCTTTTTTGTTGCTTGTTTTGTGCCACTTTTGTCTGACAATTTATCTTCATTGTCAGAGCTTCTGTTGGGTAATTCTGCACTTCTGCAGTTATTCCTTCAGAGATTTTACTATATATTACTTCAAGAATTTCACTTGAGATTACTCCAATAAGGCCGATGCAAATATTATTTTTCTTTAAAAATTTTGTACAAATAAAAATCATCCTTTACGCGTCTATCCAAAGATCCTTTCAATAATTTGTCCAGAAATTACTGCAGACATGGAATCCTTTCAGATTTTTTAGAGATCCCTACAGAAATTCTCCCAGGAATTTGTTAAGAAAGCGCTCCTGGAATTTCCTAAGGAATTCCTCATGGGATTGCTTCCGGGGTTCCTCATGGGAATCCCATCTGTGATTCTTTTAGGAACAACTCCAGGGATTATTTTGAAAATTCTTCAAAAACTTTAGAAACTCTTCTTGAAATTCTTTCAGGAATTCGTCCTGGAATTATTTCAGGAACTCCTCCAGGAACTATCTAGGGATTCCCTTGGGAATTCCTCTTGGGATTGCTTCTGGGATTCCTCCTGGTTTTTTTTTTCAGAAATTCCTCCAGGAGTTCTACCATGAACGCTTCTTAGAATTCTTTCAGGGTATTCCTTCTGCGATTTCTTCAGTACTTCCTCCTAGGATTCCCTCAGGAAACCCTCCTGGAATTTGGTTCAGGAATTCTTCATGAGGTTCCTCCAGGAATTCCTCAAGGAATTCTTCCAGTGATTCCTACTAGGATTCCTGCAGGGATTTCTCTAATATTTCCTCCAGGATTACCTGTAGAGATTCTGCCAGGCTTCCTCCATGAATTTCTCCAGGGATTCTTCAAGGAATTCCTCCAGCGATTCCCCCAAATTTTTTCCAGAGACTTCTACAGGCATTTCTTCTGTATATCAAAAATCTTCCAGGACTCCTTCAGTATATTAGCGAGTATACGGGTGCTTCCGATGGGTTTCAGAAGGATCTACAATTCCACGTACCGAGTTTCCAGTCACAAGTGTTTTTTCGTCGCTGGGGTAGTTGCCATCCCGTTAGTTTTGTCTTGTTTCCTTTTCGCTGATTGTTGGTTTTACAGCTGACTCGCAGGACTGGTGTTAGGCTCCCTAACTTTCCGGAAGACCATATATGCGATATTTGATACATCATGATCATGAGACAAGTAGTTCCACTACTTGGTATCCATGTGGCATGAATCCATAGCGGTTTCCGTGGTGTAGTGGTTATCACATCCGCCTAACACGCGGAAGGCCCCCGGTTCGATCCCGGGCGGAAACAGATCTTTTGAACAGTGCATGATTAGGATCTCTTTGTTGATGTGGAAAACAATCCACCCTTCAACAAAATTCATAAATTATAATTTGAGTACTGCAATTTCCTTCAGAAATTCCCGCAAGAATTTCGATATTCTTTCGAAACTTCCTTCACAGACACATCCAGGAATTGCTTCAGCCATTTACTCCAGGAGTTCTTCCAGGAGTTCCAGGACCGTTCATTTGAATGCTAGTCAAATAACAATGCAGATTCACTATCACACAGGCACAGTATCGACTGCTGGGAAGCTAGACAGACTACTCAAAGCAACGGTGGACGGTGTGCAAAATCGCGATTTATATATAATCCGGTCAAATTGTGTGCTTCTTCGCGGACGACTTTGGACATTCCCGCTTCCAAGAGAACGTGCCTCTGGAGCCTAACCGGATCTGTCTAGGACCTAGGTAGTAATGTCACGATAGACGAGTATACCTTCGAGGTGGTGGAGTAATTCGTCTACCTCGGTTCCTTACTGACAACAATGTGAGTCGTGAAATCCGAAGGCGCATCATCAGTGGAAGTCATGCCTACTACGGGCTCCAGAAGAAGCAGTGGATTTACCCACGCACCACGTACACCATGTACAAAACGCTTATGGGACGGGTGGTCTACAGACAAGAGAAATGGACAGAAGTTGAATAAAATATCCACCAATGCAACGTCGTAGGAAAAGTAATAAGATGCTTTCATTAATTTCGCACATTTAAAATATGTTTCCGCCCGGGTTCGAACCGGGGACCTTCTGCGTGTGAAGCAGACGTGATAACCGCTACACTACGGAAACGGATGCTTATGTTAGCTACCACTGAACGGAATTAAAAGCGAAGAATAATATTATGACCCTTAAGGACAGACTTGTTAGAATCCCAAAATGGCCGCCACAATGGCCGGCTTTGGCACCTATGTGATAATAATTGATTATAATTTAATAAACCAGCATTGATCCCACATCTAAAAAGTTGAATTGATAATATGTAGCTGCAGACTGCAAATCTTTTGTTTCGAATTCCTAATTTAGGCTTGATCCCTTCGCATCAATTTCTATCTGAATAGGTACGTTTTCTCATTACAGTTACAATTTATGGATTTGTCATCTAAAGAACCGTCTCTCTCTACTAATCATAAGGAATTCGTATATTTTAACGAATCGTCCATTGGAGTAGGATATAGATTGTACACATAATGAATTGTATGCCTTTCCATATATATATTTTTGCGTTCCTTGCTGGCTGTTGCAGTAACAAATAAAGTTTAATTTTACCCACCTTTTAATTTAGATGCATTGTGATCGTGTTCCTTACGACATTCTAAAAAGCACAAACACACAATTTAGTTAACATAAGCAGTGGATTAAATCCTATGTGACTAGTTTATCAATACTTACGCCTCGATCAAAGATGCTCGTAAATTGTTCGTCACTCCGGCCGGTTGGGCTTCGTTCAGTTTGAAGACGCTTTCCACCACCGACAGCTCCGTGGAAGTCGTACTCATGCCGCAGAAAGCGCACCAATCGTTAACGACCACTCCACCAGCGAGCACTTCCGAGCCGCGGTTGACTGTGCCAGCCTTAAAAGGGAGAAGTTCATTTTATATTATTACTGATCAATTTTTATAAGATGAATTTTGCCGGATTGGGATTAGGATATTGACTCATTAAAAATTGATCTTTGAAAGATTTCTTTCTATTTCATTAAAACAGGATTCCTTAGAGGAATCCTGTTAGATCTGTGGTTATTTTATGCATACTAGGGTTCTGTTACAGTTTAGTAAATAACGTTTGGATATTTAAGTTCTTTATAGATCAAATTGAGACTCGATGCAAATAAACATGCATAAAACCTCTGTCTACGTTATCTACTTACCACCAGTGGAATCTGCAGAAGCGACGCCAACTCATCCAGCTCTGAGGTAGGTGTTTTCGGATGGACCAAGCCACCCTGATTGCTCAGCACCGAGTAAGCTCCCACCAGCACGTTGTTTGCCAGCGTTTGTCGGTACACTTCCACTCCGAGGACATCGCCTACAATTTCCTCCGTTTCTCGGTCAATATCCGGATGAACCAATGCGACATAATCATTGCAAGCGATAACATTTCCCAGCGCCGACAGACGCTCCTCGACGCGCTGAATTTTGACCGAGTCTGGAAGCGAGTTCCGTAGGTGCTGCAGTTCGACGTCTGTGGTGCTGCCGGGTACGATGAGACCGTTCTTGTTTGCCACCGAAAGACGGCCAATGATTCGGCACCCGGCTATACTGGCGTGCACTACCGGAATCGTCTCGGCAAGTTCTGATTCGAAGACACTGCAAAAATTAAATTTATTAGCAGGGGTTATAAAATCGGGTGGTTACTGTGCTTGTGTGAGATGAGCATCAACCAAAACAAACGGGCACATGGGGAATTCTAACCTCGAAAGCGATCGATGCTGTTTTATTTTTATCTCTAAAACATCACTAAATTCATTGTTCTTTGATGTTTCATTGAATTTGGGGAAACCAGAAGAAGTTGATCCACCAAACAGTAATTTCGCAACATCTCGATAAAGCCCCGACCCCATTATTACTCACCTGTAGAAGGCTTCCGATCCGCCTATCGCCACCAAGCAGTAGGAATTTGTCAATTTACTAAACACGCCAATATCGTCATTGTTCTCGAACTGTGCGCGGAGGGCCATCGTGCTTTGCTGGAGATTGCCCGGTAGTTTTTCCTCAAAAATGCACGCTATTTCATGGGAATTTTCACAAAATTTTGCTCGCAACGCCAAACGCGACGACGACTCACTGGCAGAGTGATAACAACACAAAACTGAAATGCACGACGACGACGGAGACGCAGTGTTGCCACATTTTTTTCGGTTTTCATCTGTGATTTTGGTCAAAAAAATCTTTTTCATCTGTAGGAAATTTCAGAAAATCTTAGTAAAAATCTGTGATAGGATAATGTCTTCAAAATCGAATATTTTTGAACAATTTGTTTAAAAAACGGAAAAAAATGACCAAGACACTCCCAGGTTGCATCTGAAGATCATCAGAAACCACAAGAACCTCGAAAACAATGCGCCTGAGGCTTGACCTAGGCCATCCAACTAGAAAATTTAATTTCTATTATTTAAATTTGAGTACCAGAAATAACAATAAAGCTTTATTCACAAAAGTTATTGTCATTGTTTTAAAAATCTTAAAAATCTTTTTTATTGCAAAAATCTTTGATCTGTGATCACAGATATCTGTAGGCGAATATGGGAAAAAATCTGTGTAATTCTTGGTAAATCTGTGCATGTGGCATCACCAAGCATCACTGCGGAGACGGACTGAAAAAATTTGTTGACATTTCTCGGACTGTCAACGAGCACAGCCATTGTTGATAGGGCCACCAGATTTTTGGCTGCGACATAACGCGTAAATTCGAAACGACTGTTTCTGAAAAGGAATCTGGCGTTCGATTTGAGTAAATCGTTACAAAAAATATATATAATTGTCGTGTGAAAGATTTTTAATCTTGGGCAATTAGCGAAGCTGGAATTAAAGAAGATTCCATAGAGTCAGAATTCATAGATAAAAAAAATCTATCGGAATCCTTGTTGCAATCTAAACAGATTCCTTTCAGGAATTCCTCCAGGATGCGTCCTAGAATTTCACCACGGGTGTCTCCATAAATCCCTCCAGCAATTCATCCAAGGATTGCTCCAGAAAATCCTCTAGGAATATCTGCCAGAGATCCTCCAATATTCCACCACGGATTCCACCAGAAAATTCTAAAGAAAATTTTCCTGAAACTCTACCAGGAATTCCTTCAAGAATTTCTCCAGGAATTTGGCCAGGAATTTCTTCAGGAATACTACCAAAGATGCATCCATTATTTTTTTCAGAAATTCCCTTAAAAAAAATCCTGCAGGCATTCCTGCAGAAATCCCTCCAGAAAGCCTCAACAATTTCTCCAGACATTCCTCGAAGTATTAATACAGGTAACCACTAAGCACTGTTCTGAGCATTATAACAGCCATTAAACAGCTTTTCAGTGCTAAATAGCTCTATATAAGCATTCCTAATGCTTATGGGCACTATAACCAGTAAGAACTAAATTAAGCCCTGTAAGCCTATATAAAGCCTACAAGCTGTAAAGAAGTTTGTCAGTGCTGTCACAGGGCTTGGAGCACATGACGTTTATATCAATCAAAATAGATTTCGACCAAAACAGACTCGAGTCGGTCATGATCAATACGTTTTAAACATCCATGTCGGGCGGGATTGGCGGAACGGGATTATTTTTGTTGTTGGAATGTTTATCGGAATGGTGTTGTTTAATAGATAATGGAATCTGGTTATGTTAATTATTCCATTTTTTTCAATCAAGACAAACTCCAGCTCGTTTCCCTATTCTTCTGAAACGTTTCCCGAAAATTTATATAAACATTGCTTCTCCTGCTTCATTTCCTGCGTTCGTCACCACCAAGCTTACCACTGAATCATCCTCATCCCATATTATTTTCAACCCTCGAAATGCCCAAACTGTTTTTTTTTTTCATGGTTTAAATACTAGTTTGATCACACCATTCCCATGGTGCATTGGTGGAGCAGATGAGAAAGGGAACAGACTTGGACTTGATCAGGAACCCGGAGGACAACAGCTAGAATCTGGATGAAGTAGCAAAAAAGCAACTTCAATGGAAACGAAGGAAGTTAGAAAAGAACAGGAGATAAACAAAATATTTTTTTTCTTTTTTCTTTGTCTCACTTTTGACAACTTTCGCTCCAGAGACTTGGTACGATATTTTAAAGTTGGCCGTATATCAGCCGAATAATTCGCCAAAAGTGGCTTTTGAGCAGCTCTATAAGAGGATATAGAACCAATTAGCTCTGTTAGCCAGGTTCTACATTCGACTATAGAGCCGACTTAATGCCATTTTTACGGCTTAATGGTTACTTGGGTCCTTCAGGAATGGGGCACGTTCGGTGTAGTACTAGATTTGTAGTAATGAGCTGAATTTTAGTATGGTGAGAAGGTCAATTCTCCGTTTCTGCAATGAAATGCTGGAAAAAGCGTGGGTATTATGGTTCCTTGCCTAATTTGATGATGTTTGAGCAAAACTTTGGGCAACAGTGTTGTTGTTTTCTCCATTTCTTGCAACATAAACAACATATATGTTATCTACTATATGTTATCAACTATAGTTATCCAAAGTTTTGCTCAAACAACATCAAATTAGGCAACGAATCATAATACCCACGCTTTGTGTACCATTTCATTGCAGAAACAGAGAACTGACCTTCTCACCATACTAAAATTCAGCTCATTACTACAAATCTAGTACTACACCGAACGCGCCCCATTCGTCTAGTTTTTCCTTCAGGAATTCCTCAAGAAATTTCTCCATAAACTTCTCCAAAAATTTCTTTACGAATACCTCATAAATTACCTACAGGGATCCCTGATAAAAAATATCATAAAAATACGATAAATTTTATTGTTACAACACCATTTTTTCGAAAAACATTCACCATTAAACGTATTGTAATTTACACAGCACACTCACCATCACCCCTATTGTTCTATACCATTCGGCGAATGGTAAATGGCACTTTTACAATAAAAAAATGGTGGTCGTTATGTATCTTAACCATAAAATTTTGAGAAAATTTTCATACACTTTTTCGTGAAAAACAATAGAATGTATTGTGTTTTTATGAGACATTTTTAGGGCAATTTTCAAAAGAAAACAATATATCTTAATGTTTTTTCATTGTTCTTACAATACAAATACAATTAATTGAATGGCGTCAAATGAATCGTTGTTACAATAAAAATACAATAATATTTGTTGTTGTTTGTAAGCAGTTTTCACTTTTGAAAATCCATAGAATTTATATTTTTCGCTAACATTTATATCCAGCATTTACGAGCACTAACGGCCGCCAGAATGATTTGCACATTTTAGGATAAGAATCAAACACTCTAATGTCTGTCTGGTATGTATTGCTTGGCAGCTGTTGATAAGATCTATCTTCAATCTTTTCAAATAACTGCCAAATATCACAAGTCAGACCTCAGGTCGTATGATCCATACCATAAATCGTTCACAATTCATGTGACCATTAGTATCTGTAAATGCTGGGGAAAAATGTTAGCGAGAAATATGAATTCTCTGGTTTATCAAAGGCGAAATCTGTTTACATAACAACAAATATTATTGCATGTTTATTTTAGCATCGGTTCAATAATTGACCCCCCCCCGCATAAAACGGTATCATACGATTATGGTACAATTGATCGTTTCCCGATTATACGTGATATCATAAAATGTATCATAGATCAGTCATACTGAGAATCATATTGGTGATAACATGTATCATATTTGGAGTTCGAATGATAGACCGAATAGGTTGTTAAGTATCGTTACCATTCAAAAATGGTAATTTTCGCGAACAAAAATATTGTCAAATCATTCACATTATAATCACTTTATCATTAAATTTATGATTCACTGAATAATATAAACAAGATTGAAATATTTCATGATTCTGTATTATCGGCTTGAAAAAAATGCACACCCCTGCGGGACAATCTGTCATGTTCAATGACGTAACCCGTTCTGTTTATATTTCGAAGTTTTTTTTAACCATCGTAGACTCGAACTGCGGTGATCGGCTAGTTGATTTTTTCCTCGCCCGCTGCCCATGGGACCATATCGACTTGGTGCTCGCGGGTGGCTCGAAAGCAGTGATATTAGAGGAAGTAGCAGGAGGAGAAAAAAAATGGAATACCGTTGCAGGATATGCAAGGTAAGTTAGCGTTATCCTTAGCCGGTGCGTATCGGATTGCCTACTAGGAACTGCACCCTTTGGCCCCCGCTGTGAATGTTATTATCCAGCTTTTTACGCTATTGTGAGGGGTGATTCATTTTTGACAAATCTTGCCGACAGCCCATGCAGCAACACAGTAGCCGAAAATTTCAGTTCACTGCTTCACATTTGTCAAAAATTTTCACCGGATGTTACCATTGTTACCAGCACAACAAACACAATGCAGCGTTCGTATAAAATGGTTGCAGGATTAAAGAAACTGTCTGAAGATTCCCGGAAGAGATTTGTTGGGGAAATTCCCAGTGGGGATCTCGTAGAGTAGACCCCGGAAAAAATGCATGAGGTTTTAACTGCTCTTCATGGAGATTTCTTTGGGAGCTCAGGGAGTTACTTATTGGGATCCCTCCATGCTAAATTATTGCAGGATTTCTTGTTTCATGAGAAGTGGGAAATATTGTCAGAGGGTTCTCGGAAAGACCTACTACAGAATACCCCAAGAGAAACTGCTGGAAGTTTCTAGGAAGGAAATGGTGAATGCAGTGAGAATTTTAGATTCCTCCAGGAGTGCGCTTTGGAGATTCCTCCAGTAATTTCCTCCGGATACTCCTTCATAAATTGCCTCCTTCAATCCTCCACCGAGGATTGCTCTGGGAATTTCCTTCGAGGATTGCTCCAGGAAGTCCAATCGAGGAATTCCCCCAAGAATTCCCACTGATTATTGCACCAGGTAGACTAACCGGGGATTGCTACAGAAAACTCCACCGGAATCCCACGACGGGACGTCCTTGTGCAATCAGCGGTGGGCATTCTTGAAGTAATCCTTTACGTACACCAACACAATTCACAACCCGGTGCAGTGGAGTTCCACATGGAAACTGAAGAAAAAATCAGGTTTTGTAAGGGAACCTGGTCAAACGGGAAGCGAGGGTGTTCTGTTGGCAGATTCCGGATGGCGACAGTGGAATACCCAAAAGGAATTTCAGATTGTTTGCAGGAGAAAAACACACACGAAGTTACTTGATTAACTTGGTTTAATAAACGTGATCGAGGATCAAAAGTACAGTGTATACACGCGGTAGCGGACGACGAACGAATGCTCATCAGCACAACGCCCATCGGCGCACAACGCAAGTCTGTAGGGGTGCACACGCAGACGTTAGTGATAGGGTTGCGCAAAAGATACAATGGCTGCATTTATTGCTAGAGGTGAGCATTGCACCCTCCAACACTCCCCCTCAATGCGAAGACTCTTCACCTGGTGGACTCTCGTCATGCCCGAGCAACTTGCGTAGTCCCGGGAACTTCACGAGATTCAGCAACCTGCTTCCGATGCCCGCACGTACTTGGTTCGTCGGGAGAATCTTCTCACTGTAGAATGGATCATTTCGTCCTCCAAACGGGTACCGATTGATCACCGATTCATCGATTGCATCGTACCACACGACATCCTCCTGGAACGACACATTCCTAGACGGCGAATCGCTACTCATCCTTACGGCCGCGACTGAGTCTTCTTTCTGCACGCAATCTTCTGCAATCCTAACTCGGGAGTCTAGCTGGCTTTTTGACATATACCGATCACCAAAGGCTGCTGGCGGCTGTATCATGTTCAGGTAGTACAACCCGCCACGTTGGTGTCCGGTGGCAACTACCGCTCCATCAACGCCCACTATATGACATCTTTCGCCAGTAAACAACACTTTGTAGTTCTTCTTCGCCAACTGATCGACGGAAATCAGATTTACTGAAAGTCCTGGCACATACTTCACTTTGTTCATCTCGATTTTCATTGCCTCACCAAAACCGTCAATACCGAACACAACACTGTAGTATTTTCACGATCCGTGGCAAAATCCGACGAACCACGGATCTGGACAGAAACTCCCGTTAGCGCGCTGCGCATGAAAACGTCCGTACGACACAAATTTGGTTAACAAACTGAAGTGCTTTATGTCCCGTAATCATTCATCCCAAGTCCACGCACTACCATCTATTCATCTCCCTCTCGCACATTCCTCAATAATTTCATCCCATTCACTTCACGCGTCGGTCACATGCACACCATCAACGGCTGCCCGTTCACGGTTCATTCGAACGCACTCGAACTGAAGACAGACACGGACAAGCTTTTGCTTCAAAAGCCCAAACCTAAAGCTTTCCACGCATGCTGTGCGATGTTTATTTGGCACGCAGTACACTGACCAAAATAGCGCGATCAATGTATTGATGTGATGCATATTAAAATTGTAATTTTCCCTTATCAACATTAAACCTACTAAACATAAAATGGCACAAAATAGAATGCTAAATATGCAAATCAAGGATTCCCTGTATTGATAAACATAATTAATTAGATACACAATCTACGCTTACTACAAACACCACTTCCTTCGCCTTGGCATTGAATATTCTTCCCATCCGCCAAAACGATATGATCACCAGAAGATTTCTTTAAGGACGTAAAAAACGACCTGTCGCTGCACATATGCGCACATGCGCCACTGTCGATCACCCAGGATCTATGCTTTCCTCCACCAACGGCAAACGCAACACTTCTCGAATCTGTTTGCGCCACTTTCGCTTTTCCGCACTCACTGCAACTGGTACATGACGAATCAGCTTCTTTCTTCAGCGTGGCCAAATATTTCCGACAGTTGCGCTTGATGTGGCCAGGATTTTTGCAGAAATGACAAATACGGGAATCGACATCCGGTCTGGCTTCCGTGGACCGCATCGCGTTTTCGTTTCTGGCAAATTCACCTCCTCTTCTTTCTAACTGTCGGTTACACTCGTCGACGAGCTTAGACTTGACGACATCGAGCGAGATGTCATCATCCGACCGACTATCCAACGCGGTAACTAATCCGTCGTACGAGGGCGGTAGACTCCGGAGCAGCAGGCATACTTTGGTCTCCTTGTCCAAGGTCGTACCAGCCGCATCCAAACGATCGAATAGATCATCGAAAACGCGCAAATGACCTTCCAAGTCCCCGTCTTCCGCGAGATTGCAGGCGCATAACTTTTTCAAAAGCGAGACCCTAATCGATCGTGTCGTCTTTTGATGGTACCGTTTTAACGCATCGTACACATCGCGCGCGAGCACACAGTTCTTAATTAGTGGTAACTGACTGTCCTCGAGAAGCAAGATGATTGTCGCTTTGGCTTTTCTATTATCCCTTTTCCAATCTTCGGAACGATCTTCTTCATCAAACACCGGCTCGTCGATCACGTACCACAAATCGTCACGAGCCAACAAGTTTTCCACGCGCACATTCCATGTTTGCCAGTTGGTACCATTTAATTTTGGGATTGAAAATTTTGCTTCTCCCATTTCGACTCGGGTAGGCAGTCAACACACCAATGAAACGAACACGCCGACTGGCAAACAGCTCTTCTCAACCTCAACACGACACTTTTTCTTCGTCCCTTCCTCGAGCGGCGGCTGCTCAACACACTAGGGAACACGATGGAAAAACCCCGAAATTTCTTCTTTTTCCTTCTTCAAACACTTTCAGTTCGGAACACCTTTCTCTTTCTCCCCCTGGAGAAGTAATCACTTTCTTCGAGAACTGACTCGGAAATCACTTTTCTTCACCCTCTCCTGGGGCGGAATACCTGTCCGCAACTCTTTACTGCACTTTTTACCACGCGAAGCTTTCCGTGCCGACGCAGCAGCGGAGGAATAACACTCTATCCGGCTCTTCCCGGCCGAATCTTTCCACGCAAACTTTCTTCCTTTCTGGGTCGCTTGCTGGGGCCAAAACCTGTTGGCAGATTCCGGATGGCGACAGTGGAATACCCAAAAGGAATTTCAGATTGTTTGCAGGAGAAAAACACACACGAAGTTACTTGATTAACTTGGTTTAATAAACGTGATCGAGGATCAAAAGTACAGTGTATACACGCGGTAGCGGACGACGAACGAATGCTCATCAGCACAACGCCCATCGGCGCACAACGCAAGTCTGTAGGGGTGCACACGCAGACGTTAGTGATAGGGTTGCGCAAAAGATACAATGGCTGCATTTATTGCTAGAGGTGAGCATTGCACCCTCCAACATGTTCCAGATTCGCAAAGTGATCCCGGCGGACATATCGTCCGAAAACTCCGAGGAAGAAGTGAAGGTGCTCCGAGTCCGCATAGTGCAGCTTCGGCTGGTTAAGCCACTCCACGAGGGCCAAAGGTGGGCCACGAGTAGGACATAGTTAGGGCTGTAGGGACAATAGGCACAGGCATCTCGCAATCCAAAACCGTCAATCGCAATCCATTGTTTTCCCTCCTTTTGCGAAGCCTCAGCGGGAAAAATAAACGCTGAGTGGGCTGGAGCTGGTAGTCCTTGGGAATGCGCGGACGTAACAAAGAATAGTTACATTTCCTCAGTGTCTACAGTTAAAGGTGGCGGGCAGCGATCACAAGTCTAAAAAGAAATAATTTTAGTTCATAACAAATGTTACCAATGTTATTACTAGCGAAACAAGCTCATGGTGAAAATTTTTGACATTTCGGAAGCAATGAACTGAAATTTTCGGCTACTGTGTTGCTGCATGGGCTGTCGGCAAGATTTGTCAAAAAAGAATCACCCCTCATCAAGCGTAAAAAGCTGGATACACGGGTGGCGTTGTATGTTGCATCATCATCATAGTGCGATAGCAAATGCATAGATTTGGATGCCGCGGAGCAGTGAAATAATGATGTGATTCCATTCCAGTGTGGTTCCTGTTTTGTTGCCGCCAGGAAAGACATTATGACCTTCCCGACCTAATTTACAAGTGCGTGAACAATTGGGTGAATATTGTGGGGTTCCCTAATGTAAGAAACCGAAACAGTGATTCCTCGTCTTTACTTTTCAGAGTAATCTAATCGGTGAACTCACGGGAATTTATGATTCAAAATTATTTATTTATCATTGAGTTAATTGTTATCATAGGTTCTATGATCCCTAAAAAGTACTGAATAATATCATTTTTTGATTTTCAATCATGCAATCATACAATTATTATAACTTGTATCATTATCATTCCACGAACCAATTTCTTATAATATGAGTGATACCGTGAATTGTATTTTTCTATGCGGGCCATTAAACTAATTGTATTTGTATTGTTATCAATGATAGTTTACTATTTACTAGATTCCTTTAATTTATTGGAAAACATTAGAAAAATCATTGTTTATCTTTTTCTTGTCGTAACATTCTCTCTTGGCTAAAACCTGATTTTCAGCTAGTTTTCTATAAGTACTTCCTCAGTTATTCATTGAGAGCTTCCTCTGCCAACACGGCTTGACGTCTGTCAGTCGTTGAAGCTTAAGCGAAACATCTATTGTATTCAAATTTAAAACGAAAACTATAAAAAAATATGTCAAGTGATTTTGTATTTGATTATACAAACATGATCCAAGCAACAATAATATTTATTGTTATTTATTTGTTACGAATTGTTTTAAGTGTAATTGACAAATAAACTCTTTTTTAATAAGAAGTCCATGAGAGCTTTGCAGGCACTTTTGCAACTATTTAAAAACAACTTAAATTATTTTTTACTGATAGTAACTTTTAATTATTATAGAACTATTGAAAAACAATCGAATCAATTAGTCACTTATAAAGCTAATGTTCACTCATTGTACGAACTATATGGGTTTGATTTCTATTGTAAAAAGTAACAATATATCTACTATGTGTTTTATTGTGAACGATAAAACCAGTCATATGTTAATAATATTTACCATGTAATGAATGGTAATTTTTTATCCGGGATTCCTCCAGGAATTCCTCCATAAATAAAACCAGAAAATTCAAAAGAATAGATCCTCCTGGCACTTTTCCACGAATTAGTCCAGGAATTCCTCGAGAAATTCCTTCAGCGATTCCTCCGGAAACTTCTCCAGAAATTTCATCAGAAATTACTCCTCCAGACATTCCTCTAGGAAGTCTCAAAATTTTCTCCAGAAATTCCTCAAAGAATTTCTCCAGAAATTCCTCAAAGAATTTCTCCAGAAATTCCTCAAAGAATTTCTCCAGAAATTCCTCAAAGAATTTCTCCAGAAATTCCTCAAAGAATTTCTCCAGAAATTCCTCCAAGAATTCCTCCATAAATTTCTCCAAAATTTCCTTCAGGAACTCCTCCAGAAATACTTCCAGTAAATCTTCCAGGGATTCCTCCAAAAGTTTTTATTGAAATTCCTGCCAGAATTCCTCCAAAATTTCCACCTCTCCACAAATTTCTCCCGAAAATCCTGCAAGAATTTCTCCCGGAACCCTTCCAGGAATTCCTAGAGCAATTCTTCCAGTGATTCCTTCACGAATTTCTTCAAGAATTTCTCCGGGAATTCCTTCAGGACTTCCTCCAAATTCCTAAAAAAAAATTCTCCAGAAATTTCTTTAGAAATTCCTCGAAGAATTCCTCAAGGCATTCCTCCGAGAATTCCTCCAGGCAGCCTCGAATATTTCTCCAAAAATACTTCAAAAAACTCCTCCAGGAATTCCTTCAGCAATGCACAGTGGGGAAAAACCGACCCAAAAAGGCACCTAATTATTGCGGCTGATTGCGATCTTTGAAGCCCGACTTTTCCGAATGGAAAAATGTCAAGGAATCGATTGGTGATAGTTTCATTCACAGGAATTGAGTGCAAATGTCCATTTTGCCCCATTTTCCCCTAAAAAACACTGTTTTTCTGAATTAAATAATGGTTTCAACTGATTGCGGCTAACCAACAATTTTTTTATTGATGTAGAATTGACAGGTGCATTCTATGGGGCATACCTCGATCTGTGTCTTTGACTGGAAGTACCCATTTTGCCCCATTTTCCCCTAAAAATACTATTTTTCTGAATTAAAGAAATGTTTCAACTGATTGCGGCTAACCAATCGATTTTTACTTGATGTAGAATTAACCGGCGCATATTTTGGGGCACACCTCGTTCTATGTCTTTGAGTGGTGGTGCCTATTTTTCTCCATTTTCACCTAAACTACGGTTTTTTTGGATTTAAAAATAGTTTCAATTGATTGCAACTAACCAATATGTTTTCCTGAAATAGAATTGACCTTTGCATATTATGGGATACACCTCGTGCTATGCATTAGTCTGAAATTGCCCGTTTCACCCCATTTTCCCCTAAAATACTGTTTTCCTGGGTTAAAATGTTCGTTACAACTAACTAAAACAGTGTTTTAGGGGAAAATAGGATTATATGACCACCTCCAATCAATGACACAAAGTTTGTCTGACAATATGCACTGATCAATTCTACATGAGGAAAAACTTGTATTGTTAGCTTAAATTAGTTGAAATTGTTTCTCAAACGAGAAAAACAGTGTTTAAGGGGGAAAAGGGGAAAAATGGGCACTTCTAGTCAATGACTCAAAATAAGTTGTACCTCATATAATGCATCGATTAATTTCACATTAGGAAAAAAAATTGCTTGGTTAACCGCAATCAGTTGGAACTAATTAGGCGAAAATGGGGCAAAACGGGCAATTTCAGACTAACGCATAGCGCGAGGTGTATCCCATAGTATGCATAGGTCGATTCTACATCAGGAAAAAAAATATTGATTAGCTGCAATCAATTGAAACTATTTTTAAATCCAGAAAATCCGTAGTTTAGGGGAAAATGGAGCAAAATGGGCACTACCCCCCAAAGACACAGAACGAAGTGCACCTTAAAGTATGCGCCGGTTAATAGTGTTTTCAGGGGAAAATGAGACAAAATGGGTACTTCCAGTCAATGACACAGATCAAGGTGTGCCTCAAAGTATGCGCCGGTTGATTCTACATAAGGTAAAAATTGGTTGGTAAGCCGCAATCAGTAAAAACTATTTTTTAATCCAGAAAAACAGTATTTTTAGGGGAAAATGGGTAAAAATGGGCACTTCCAGTCAATGACACGGCTCGAGGTGAGCCTCATGAAATGTACCTGTCAATTCTACATCAAGAAAAAAATGGTAGGTATGCAGCAATCAGTTGATAGTAATTTTTAATTCAGAAAAAACAGTATTTTAAGGGGAAAATGAGGCAAACCTTAAAGTATGCGCCGGTTAATAGTGTTTTCAGGGGAAAATGAGACAAAATGGGTACTTCCAGTCAATGACACAGATCAAGGTGTGCCTCAAAGTATGCGCCGGTTGATTCTACATAAGGTAAAAATTGGTTGGTAAGCCGCAATCAGTAAAAACTATTTTTTAATCCAGAAAAACAGTATTTTTAGGGGAAAATGGGTAAAAATGGGCACTTCCAGTCAATGACACGGCTCGAGGTGAGCCTCATGAAATGTACCTGTCAATTCTACATCAAGAAAAAAATGGTAGGTATGCAGCAATCAGTTGATAGTAATTTTTAATTCAGAAAAAACAGTATTTTAAGGGGAAAATGAGGCAAAATGGGCACTTCCTGTCAATGGCATATATCGAGGTGCACCTTAAAGTATGCGCCGGATAATTCTACATCAGGTAAAAATTGGTTGGTTGGCCGCAATCAGTTGAAACCATTTTTTCATTCAGAAAAACAGTATTTTAGGGGAAAATGATGCAAAATGGGCAATTTCAGTCAATGACACAAATCAAGGTGTGTCCCATAGAATGCTTCTGTCAATTCTACATCAAGAAAAAAATGGTTGGTTAGCCGCAATCAGTTGAAACTATTTTTTAATCCAGAAAAACAGTATTTTTAGGGGAAAATGAGGCATAATGGGCACTTCCAGTCAAAGACACAGATCGAGGTATGCCCCATAGAATGCACCTGTCAATTCTACATCAATAAAAAAATTGTTGGTTAGCCGCAATCAGTTGAAACCATTATTTAATTCAGAAAAACAGTGTTTTTTAGGGGAAAATGGGGCAAAATGGACATTTGCACTCAATTCCGGTGAATGAAACTATCACCAATCGATTCCTTGACATTTTTCCATTCGGAAAAGTCGGGCTTCAAAGATCGCAATCAGCCGCAATAATTAGGTGCCTTTTTGGGTCGGTTTTTCCCCACTGTGCAATGGGGCACGTTCGGTGTAGTACTAGATTTGTAGTAATGAGCTGAATTTTTGTATGGTGAGAAGGTCAATTCTCCGTTTCTGCAATGAAATGGTGCAAAAAGCGTGGGTATTATGATTCCTTGCCTAAATTGATGCTGTTTGAGCAAAACTTTGGATAACTATGTTGTTTGTGTTGCAAGAAATGGAGAAAACAACAACACTGTTACCCAAAGTTTTGCTCAAACAGCATCAAATTAGGCAAGGAATCATAATACCCACGCTTTTTGCACCATTTCATTGCAGAAACGGAGAATTGACCTTCTCACCATACTAAAATTCAGCTCATTACTACAAATCTAGTACTTCACCAATCTGTCCTATTCCTCCAAGAATTCATAATTAATTTTCTCAAAAAAATCCTTCCAGAATTCCTCCAAAAATACCTCCAGGAATTCCTACAGGGATTCTTCCAGGAGTTTATCCAAGGATTCTTCCAGGTATTCTTCCAGAAAATCCTCTAGGAATTTCCGCCAGAATATCCTCCCAGATTTCCTCTAGGGATTCCTCCAGAAAATCCAAAAAGAATTTCTCCCGGAACTCATCCAGGAAGTTTTACTTTATTCCAAAAGCTAGACTTTACATATACTGGCGTGAGTGAGAAATGGACAAATTGAGGTGAAATTTGCGAAAAAGTTACTCGTCCTCTCGGTCTCACCGAGAGGACGAGTAACTTTTTCGCAAATTTCACCTCAATTTGTCCATTTCTCACTCACGCCAGTATATGTAAAGTCTAGCTTTTGGAATAAAGTAAAACTTCCATTCGGCTGGTTAAGCCGCAAAAATCGATAATTAATTAATTTAATTATGTCATCCAGGAAGTTTCTACAGAAATTCCTCAAGAAATTCCTCCATGGATTCTCCCAGGAATTTTTCAAGGAATTTCTTCAGAAATTCTTCCAAGGATTCATCCATAAATTTCTCCAGAAATTCTTTAAAACATCCTCCAGATTATCCACCATTCTTCCAGGAGTTCCTCCACACATTTCTCCAAAAATTTCTCAAAGAATTCTTCCATAAATTTCCCCAAAAGTTGGTTCAGAAATTCCACCAGAAATAACTGCTGGATTTTCTCCAGGGATTGTTCCAGGAATTTCTCCAGGGATTCCTCCAGGGTTTCCTCCAGAAATTCCTCCACGGATTTCTCCAAACAATCCTAGAGGAATTTCTCCCGGAATTCTTCCAGGAATTTCTCCCGGAATTCTTCCAGGAATTCCTCGAGGAATTCCATCATGGATTCCTCCATGAATTCCTATATGGATTCTTCCAGGAATTTCTCCAGTAATTCCTCCATAAATTCCTCCAAAAATTCCTTCAGGAATTTCTTCACGGATATCTTAAGGAATTCTTACAGACATACCTCCAGGAATTTATCCTGGGATTTCTCTATGGATTCCTCCAGAAATTGCTTCAAATTGTATATTAATGAATTTTATCAATTTTAATATACAATACACGCTCACTACAGGATACATCCATAAATTTCTTCAGAAATTCTTCAAAAACTCTTCCAGAAATTCATTCAAAAATTCCTCAAGAATATTCTCTAGACATTCCTCCAGGATTTTATTCAGGAAGCCTCAAATATTTGCTTAGAAATTCCTCCAGGACTTCCTATATAAATGGCTCCAGGAAATCCTCCAGGGATTCCTCTAGAAAATTTTCTGGAAATTTCCGCTAATTTCTTCAGAAAATCCTAAAGGAATTTCTCTCAGAACTCATTCAGGAGTTCCTCCAGGAATTCCTCCAGAAACTCCTCATGAATTTTCTCCAGGAACTCTTCCAGGAATTTCTCCAGGAATTTCTTCGGGTTTTTCTCCAAGAATTTGTCAATGAATTTCTCCAGGAATTCTTACAGGGATTCTTCTAGGAATTTATCCTGTGATTCCTCCATAAAATCTTGAATGTATTTATCCCGAAACTCTTCCAGCAATTCCTCAAGAAATTCTTCCAGGGATTCCTCCATGGATTCCTTCAGGAATTGCTGATGGGATTTACCCCAGAATGCCTTCAAAAGAAAAATCCTCCAGAAATTCCTTCAAAAATTCATCAAAGGATATCCTCCATTCATTCCTCCAGGAATTTCTCCAGAATTTTTTTTTATTTAGGAAGTTTCAAATTTTTCGCCGGATATTCCTTAAAGATTTCCTCCAGGAATTCTTCAAGGAATTCCTGCATTAATTTCTCTAAAAATAAGAGATGAACCAGCCTAGGGCTGAAAATCTCTATAATAAAGTAATAATACTAATAATTCTCTAAAAATTCCTTCAGGAATTCTTTCAGAAATACCTAGGCGAATTCCTCAAGAAATTTCTCAAAAAATTTTTTCAGGAATTCCTTCAGAAATACCTAAAGGAATTCCAACTATGATTTTATCCACAGATTCCTCCAGGAATTCCTGCAGGTGTTTCTCCAGAAAATACCCTAGGAGCTTCTGCCAAAATTCCTCCAAAACTCCCTCTAGGGATTCCTCTAGAAAATCCAAAAAGAATTTCTCCCAGAACTCTTCACGAATTTCTGCAGGAATTTCTCGACAAATTCCTCCAACCATTTCTCCATGGATTTCTCCAGGAATTTTTCCAGGAATTTCTTCAGGGATTCCTCCATGAATTTATCCAGGGATTCATCCATTAATTTCTTCAGAAATTCCTCAAACATTCCCCTAGAAATTCCCCAAAGAATTGCTCCAGGAATTCCTCAAAAAAATATTTAGGAATTCCTCCAATAATTCCTCCTGGAATACCTTTAGGAATGCCTCCAGGGATTTCTCCACGGATTTATCCAGGAATTCCTGCAGATATCTAAATATAAAATTTGTCATTTCAAATTTTGTCATTTTTGGTATTTCTCCAGAAGTTCTATTGGAGATTCCTGCAGGAGTTTTTTCTAGAATTTTGGCAGGAGTTCTTTGAGGGATTCCCCAACTAACAATCACTCATTTTACAAGCACCTATACTACGAATTAAATCAGCATGATGCTGAATAATATTTGGATAATTTTCATGCACGACCTTTGTTCGGGTTTTGTTTATTCAAATTTGGAGAAACTATAAAGCACTGGTTCCTGTAGGGTCCTCTTCCGGAAGCAACTCTCGCAACGGCAAACTCCAGCTCTCTAGTCCACAAGCTTTCTCCGGTCGTTCGGATTCACCAGACTTCCCACAGGTTCGCTGTCCGTCTTCCGCCGACGCTCCACTTTCTCGCAACTGTCACTCTACACGCTCATTCGTAACTGCTCAATTCGTACCATCTACACACTCAATGTAAACATAGAGAGTGCATGCCAGTACAAACCCTACACCCCCATCTTTCTTTAAAAAAATGATAGGAACCTGACATGTAAACAATCTCTCTTTATGTAACACTAAAACTACAGACTCCTTTGAATTCAGCAAATTTAACCCATGCTCTGAAATGCAATGTCAGCCTTATCACTCAGCACCCATCATTTACGCTATGCAACTCAATACTTGAAAACAACAATCCACAAAGCCTCCGCTGGACTTTGGCCTACCCAGTCGCAACATTCCATAAGCAATCTAACATCAAGGACTTTCCCCACCTGCTATTGGACGAATTTGCACATTATGGAAAGCTCATTAATATATTACATCCAGGAAGTCTCGAATACCTTACGATCGAGACGGGAATCCAACTCAGCTTCTCTTAGTTGAAAATTGCAAGCCCTATCCATTAGACCAGTGTTGATCAAACTGCGGCCCGCGGCTTAGACGCTAAATCTCAATTTGGCCCGAGGTATGCTTCAGTCCAAGCACCACTGCATTCGACTAACTGGAGATCCAAAATCTGTCAAACACGAAAATACATCCGCGAAACCATAAACAACTATCCATAACCTACCCCTCCTTAATTATCAAACCCCGTCACACAAGTTATCAGAACAATCCATAAAAAAATACTCTGTGCTCAGCAGCTACCATCAACCTCCTTGCATCTTTGCATGCCGGCCTACATGCTCCCCAACATCAACGTGATGTGACGTGGCTCAACTATTTTCGAATAACATCCCCTTGGCTTTTCAAAACTTTTCCAATTCTAATTTCAACCTTTTATCAATGAGCAACAGTCAATAGCTTTGTCAATAGTTTCACATAATGTTCACTTTTCCATGACAAGGAAATAATTTAGAGAAGCCACTCTATTCGTCAAAGTTCAATAGAATTCTATAAGCCACACTGCACCAATGCGTCAAGCAAGTGAATGAATGAATGAATATAAATAATGTATATGAGAGAAACTAGACAAAGTAAGACAAAATGCTTAAATTCATAGGGCAATGCCTGTTTTAACACTTCAATTGTTTTAACTCTTCAACCAACTGACTGTTTCCATTGGTGCAGAGGTTTCCGGGTCGATGTGAGTTCCCACACTTGACAAATTCAAACAAAAACATACCTTAAGGACATACTTGTTAGAACCCCAAAATGGCCGCCACAATGGCCGACTTTGGCACCTACTCACGATTTCGAGGGCACAAATCTCTTCGTAAACAAAACCAGCGCACATGAGCTTTTTATTTAAAGCTAATTACAAGTGAGCAAGAACAGAATAATAAAATGCATTGTTGTTTGAAGCTTGCTTCTTGAGATTTGTGCGTTTGAAGTTTTGATGCTATGTTGAAGCGGGATTTCAAGACGTTTGTCCTTAAAGATTTCTTTACCTCTCAAAAATGTCAGTTTTCATGGCACAACACATCTTGGTCATCCACAATGGACCCAAACCTTGATGTCACTATTTTCTCTTCTTAGTCAGGTTTTTTTCAGTGCCTTATACCCATTTGGTTTGATAGGAGCCAGGTGTGTCACTCTCCGAACTTATGCTTTATTCGAACTACACTCTGCTTTTCATAATATTGCTGACCCCTTCGGTGAACGGTGTAAGATTTATTAATCATAGACGTCAACTCCTTTCAACACTAGATACTTTATTTTTCAGCCAACTTCAAAAGTGCGCAATTCAATGACGCACAAAGTCCAGCCAAATTTTCTCATTCCAATCCCAACCATCCGCGTACATATAGCTAGCCAATCTTCAACAACCAAGTTTCAGCAACTCTTGGTATAATCAACAATCCATTCTTGAATCCAGTATCCGGGTCAGTAAGCAAAACATGTCTCGCTTTCCCTTCCACTCCTTGCACAAACCATCAAACATCACACGTTCGCTTAGTGTAATTGTGACAACTGTTGCATCAAATCCATCAAACTACGAAAACCCTGTTCTCCTCTTCCAAGCCTGAATCAATGGATCATTGAAGCAAACTTTTCTAGTGTTCACCGCATGTAAACAAAGGCGCCAGCGTATATGGGCATTAACATTGTGACAGCAGTGGAGTTACGTCAAACACACAAGGCTACAGTGGCGCTTTCTGTTCGCTTCATAGCGGCCGTTTTAGTTATTTTAGTGATCCATTATATACATGTATTACCCATTACAAGTCCTTTCAAACCTTGGAGTACAATGATTCACGCCCGCACGTCTCTCGCAAGAACTATCAGGCGATAATACGATTTACTACTAGTGCTCTCAAAGTCTCAAGTGCAACTTGGAATCTCTAAGTCAGACCAATCTTCCTAAAAGCATCCTCAAACCATGGAAACACTACACTGCCTTCAAACACAACATGCAAGGCATCGCCTCTCCATCATCCAGCCAATCATCACCCTGTTCCCAATCAATGGATCCACTAATATACTCTGGTTTTCTTCAAGATGTAATGGAAGCACTTCCCAATTCCCAAGCACCCTACCTGAAGGAAGGAGCTTCTAAAGCAAATTACTTTATTTCCATGCGCCCCCAGCCATGGGAATGTTACCATGTTGTGGTTACAGGGACTGCCAAAACCACTACCAACTACTATTGTGTATTCAACGCACCCTTAAGTCATCACAACACAACACCTCGATGTCACCTGATTGCAGGAATTTACGGATCCTTTTCCAGGCGCCCCCAAGCCATGGAATCACTACCTTGCTCCCAAGTACATACCCTGCTTGCAGCGGACTTTCAAGGTTAATCATTCTCTTTGATCGGCAACCCACAACGATCAAATGTTTCTTTCGACCGGCAACCAGCCACGGCCTCGATTATAACCGGCACCCGCAACGGTTAAATTCCTTTCGACCGGCACTAGCTACAGTCTCAATTGTCCTTTCAACCGGCACCCGCAACGGTTAATTTTTCTTCGACCGGCACCCGCCACGGTCTTTTTGTCCTTTTTAACTGGCACCCGCAACAGTTAAATTTGCTTCGACCGGCACCCGCCACGGTCTCATATGTTCTTTTAACCGGCACCCGCCACGGTTAAAATTTTCTTCAACCGGCAACCCGCCACGGTTGAAAAAAAAATGTTGAGGTAAATACCTATTGTACCACGCGCATTCACACTTCTCCACTGAAACATCATACAAGCACGCTCTCTCAATGAGCTGTCCAAAAATTATTCATCAACACCAGCATTTTCAAAACACTGTATCATCAATTCCGTGCAAATAATTACACTTCCTCTTTTAACTTCACCTGCCGCATTGTTGCACCGTTTCTCCCATCATCACCACACCAACCAACCTGCCAGCAATCCATCCGAAAACAAACACGTTCAAGGGGCCAAAAAACATTCGCAGTATACGAGGCCTTCCATCCCATCCTCGTCGCCAATTGTAGGGTCCTCTTCCGGAAGCAACTCTCGCAACGGCAAACTCCAGCTCTCCAGTCCACAAGCTTTCTCCGGTCGTTCGGATTCACCAGACTTCCCACAGGTTCGCTGTCCGTCTTCCGCCGACGCTCCACTTTCTCGCAACTGTCACTCTACACGCTCATTCGTAACTGCTCAATTCGTACCATCTACACACTCAATGTAAACATAGAGAGTGCATGCCAGTACAAACCCTACAGTTCCCAACCTTGGCTCTCGCGACCCCGCAGTCTGTTGTCACCCCGCTTTTCGTAGAACAATCAAAGCAAAAAATACCTAAATCAAGATTCGAACTCGAAACCCGCCGATTGTCAACCACATACCATCCTATCTGCGCCATCCTAGAGATGATGAATTGAAGCGCCCAAATTCAAACATAAACTTCCCGTGGTTTAATAATGATTACACTTCGACTCCTATTCAGCAGTGGTGCATAATGGTCTGTTTATGGTTACCAACTGAACAACTCATTAATTTAGCTGCTGTTCTGTAAAAAAAACACGTGTTTTTCATCCTGTCGAAACGAAAGTGCTTATTCGACTTTTGAAAAACACATTATACAGATACATGTGCTATTTTTTTCTTGAACTTAATAAGAATCAGAAAAAGATCTTGTTAAACTATTTTGTAAAGAAATTACTGCGAGTCGAAAAAAATCTTATCGAATGCTTGAAAAGTGTTTTAAATTATCATTGTTAATACCAAAAGATGAAGAGTTTTTATGCCTTTTTGAGAACGATTTCATAAAGAGTAAAAGGAAATCACTCAAAGGGGCTTTTCCCTCTTCCTAAATTTTTGTTAAAAAATAAAACTAACTAACTAACTAATCATTGTTAAAACCGATACGAAAAGTTTAACATTGGCTACATTTTTAATTGAAATAACATTCGTACAGTAATGTGTACATAATTTTAGTTCAGCTATTTATTATTACTACAGTAGACGTTCGATAAGTGCAACATGTTTACGTTTCAGTTACCGAATGAAATTCGCTAACTGCAACGACTGACAGCCGTCAAACAGTTGTCAATTTCTATTGGACGCAGCTAGAATGCACTCAAAAACATCGCAATGCAGCTGTACTGCATCCGAAGAACATCGCAACTCTGTTGGCGTTTTGTTTTTGACAGATAGCGGTGCGATAACTGCAAATTTGTTGCTTTTAACGGACTGGCAGTTAAAAAGCATTGCAGTTAAACCGTTTGCACCGAGCGAATGTCTACTGTACTGTACCTATTAGGCAAGTCATGGATAAAATCAAAAATATGAGTAAATATGTGCTCTTGGACCATATTTTGTGGTTTAAAACAAGAATCTAGATAGGACTTTAGGAGCCTACTGCTTAATAGCTAGTACTTCAAGGATGTTCTTTCAAAACTCAAAGACAGCATCAACATTCTTTGGAGTTAGGTTTATTTTAAAATCGAGAACGTTCATAAATATTCTGCATTTTGAGCTAAATATCACAAATTACGTACGAAAATAGATTTTTGGGGTTCGTCGGGTATCGTAAATATTTCTTCCGCTCATTAAAAGTTTCTGATCTGATCATACCTCTGGATAACGGTTTTGAACCGATTGCTTCCAATAACCATGGGGAAATGTTAAGCCCCCTTCCACAACACTACCTAACAATCCATTTGCTTGTGCATTACGTTTTAAGTTTTCAACTTTGTACTAAGCATATTGTTCTCTTATGATTTACTTCCGCTCATTCTACGATGACTACGGAACTACTACAGCTTGGCAATGAAACCCTAGCGGAAGATGGCAAATGTCGAAACGACTGCGAATGTTCAATCGACTACAGTTTGGGTTGGATCGAAACCTTCGTTGAATGACTATACCGGAGAGAACCCAAATGCGGTGGCCCAAGGCCATTTTTGGTTCCATGGCGGACAAAGTGCCTCTCGGTTCGTATCCGCCGAAGCACATGATCACGTGTGTCGTCACTACGCAACACCGTTGTCGGTTGATCCCAGTCGTCGTCTTCGTTGTTGCAACACGTTCGAAACAGGTGCCGAAAACCGGCTCTGAATTTCCTATTCATGAATGCATACAGGATGGGATTGATGCAGGAATTGGCCGCACCCAGCCACTGCGCTACCGGCAGGATTCCAAAGATGATGGCTTGAACTGAGAAGAAAAATGTAGTTTTACTACGATTTTATGGAAAATTCCATAGTTTACCAAATATCAAAATATATAAAAATAACGATAAGAGTTCCAGTATCATTCCTACCACAAACTTACCTGACTCGTCGTATATCAGATCGCCAGCGAACTTGACGAAACAGAAAATGGTGTACAACGGAAGCCACGAGATGGCAAAGGTGATGATTACAACGAAAACCATTTTGATGACCTATTTTATCGAGACGAAAAAAAAACCAAGAAAAATTGATTAACGATAAAAATATCTTTCCGATTCCAGAAGAGGCGCAAAATTTCACTCACCTTCACCTTGCTGCGATTGTAGACTTCGTTTTTCCGGCTGATGATCAGGTCACGTGGTAGCTTCCGGTAGGCGACGTTTTTCCAGATGATAACGTAGCAAATCGAAATCACAATGAGGGGTCCCAGGTAGCACAGAAACAGGTTGGCGAACAGAAAGTACCAGCTCTCGGATGCCGGCGAGGGCCACAACTCGGTGCAGATCTTCGTTGGGTATGGGCCAAGGAAGAAAAGAAAGGATAGTATTATTGATTGGAACGCCAAACTAATCTGCTCGATGTTATTTAATCTATGATGTAATGGAAGTGACGTGAAACAATTTTTGGTGCAAAGCCATAACTCAGGAGATAATAAACCAAATTTCAATCGTTTTGCTTCTTTGTAATCCAACAATATCCTAAAAACGTGCACGTTCTCATGTAATTTTGTACACATGCAGGTCCATTAGTTAGCCGTGTAAGGAAAATGAAGTCAAGGTGTGGGTGTGAACAAAGATTAGTGACTTTCCCTTGGGTGTCCTTCCCCTAGCAAGTGTCGATAACAGCAACCATCGACGAGGTGGGCAGTGATGCTAGCGTATTGAGGAGTGCAGCTTTGGCGGAGCAAATCGCCTGCCTGCATCGCGAGGTTTCGTATCAAGTGATTCTACTGTAGTTTGCTAAGATAAGGTAAGCTACGCAATATTCATAGATAGGAAGATACGATCCTCGGGAAAGTTGCTCAGGACTACAAGCACTTCCAGCAACACCAGATGATCGATTGCATAGTTCCAAATTTCATCACCATCGAGGAGGTAAAGTTGACTACCAACCACTCGATCAAGGTTGTGGAGGCGTGGATGCGGTCCAGGAAACTGGAGCTGGCTCACCACAAGACAGAGGTGACGGTTGTTAACAACCTGAAGTCGGAGCAGCAGACGGAGATCAGTGTAGGAGACTGTACTATCCTATCAAAGCGCTCCGTCAAACACTTGGGCGTGATGATCGACGATAAGCTTACCTTCGGTAGCCACGTCGATTATGCCTGTAAAAGAGCCTCCACAGCTATTGCGGCACTGTCCCGGATGATGTCCAATAGCTCTGCGGTGTACGCCAGTAAGCGCAAGCTTCTGGCTAGTGTTGCTACATCCATACTTAGGTATGGCGGCCCGGCGTGGGGCACCGCGCTAAGTACTAAATGCTACCGACGGAAGCTTGAAAGTACTTACAGGCTTATGTGCCTGAGGGTTGCGAGCGCGTACCGTACCGTGTCACACGACGCTCTCTGCGTCATTACTGGTATGGTGCCTATCAGCATTCTTATCAGTGAGGACATGGAGTGCTTCAAAATGCGCGGCACAAGAGGCATACGCAGGACTGTCAGGATGGCCTCTATGGTCAAATGGCAGCGCGCGTGGGACAGTTCCACCAAAGGAAGGTGGACCTATAGGTTGATACCGAGGGTAGATAGTTGGATTAATAGGCGCCATGGGGAAGTCACATTCCACCTGACACAGGTCCTTACAGGTCATGGTTGCTTCCGACAGTATCTACACCGTTTCGGGCATGCGGATTCTCCCGAATGCCCAGTGTGCAATGGTTTAGAGGAAACGGCGGAACACGTTTTGTTCGTGTGCCCGCGTTTTCGCACAATGCGTGACCGCATGCTTGCCACATGCGGGGAAGACACAACTCCGGACAACTTGGTCCAGAGGATGTGTAGGGATGAGTTTGGCTGGAACGCCGTTTCAACGGCTATTACCCACATCGTCTGGGAGCTACAGAGGAGGTGGCGCGTGGACTCGGAGAATGGCTAGTCCAGATGCAGTACAAGAGGTGGTCCAGGGGTTCGGAGTCGGCTTCGTAGGTCATACCGGTGCCCTGCGGTCGAGATCGACCCTTACAACGATTAAGTGGCCGCGGAGAGGAAGTCCCGGTAGCGGTGCTGTCGTGGCGTCGGTCTACTGGGTTGGATCCGAGCCCGCGGTTGGAAAGGGGTCCCCGGCAAGGGTCGGGGTAGGTGAGATCCTGCTGTCTGCAACCTACGGGTGCATCTGATAGGGCCTGAAGGGTAGTGATACCCTTCCTTGCGGGCAGGTCAGATCGGGTTGCACGTGGGCATCAGTTCTTGATGTCCGCTCAGCAGTAGGGCGCGGGCGGGGTTGACCCTGCCCGCCTTCCGAGGACAAAGGGAGTGGCGAGGACCACTCGGGAAACTGGCTAAGCGCCAGCATGCTACCGTGATGGACTCTCCAAAGCGAGTCATCGATGTTCGTTGCTGCAGGCTACGCAGCTAACCTTGTGGGTGCGATGTGCACTAGCCCCTCTCTGAAGCAATACCTTCTTGGTGGTTCCGGAGAGACGTAGGGTTTGGCGACCATAGGAATGGTTTAGTGGGTACGAGGAGAGAGTAGTCCTGGATTTTACTTTTGTTGTAGAAGACAGCCTGTCAGACCTACACTACCCTAACCTTCTGTTAGGGTGTCTGTTGAGCAGATTATCCCCCTATGGTTTAGAAGGAAAAAAAAAAAAAAAATTTCATCACCACTTGATGCTAGCGTACATAATTACTTCCGGTGCAACTTTGGTGACATATAGGTAGCACGAAGATAGAAAAATACGATCTTCGGCAAAACTGTTTAGAACTACGATCACTTCCAGATGATTGATTGCACTGTTCCGAATTTCATCACCACGTGGCGCCAGTGTACATAGTTACTTCTGGTACGACTTTGGTGAGATATTGCACGAAATTTACTTACCTTACCGGTCAGGCTAAGGCCTGAGTGGCCTCTGCTGTACATAGCCGTCTCCATTCTACTCGGTCGATGGCTTTGTGTCTCCAGTTCTCTGCGAAGGGTCCACAGATCGTCCTCCATCTGATCGACCCATCTAGCTCGCTGCGCACCACGTCTTCTTGTATCGGTCGGATGACTCTCGAGAAGCATTTTAGTCGGGTTGCCATCCGACATTCTGATGACGTGACCCTCCCGCCGTAGCCTCCCGATTTTCGCGGTGTGGACGATGGTTGGTTCTCTCAGCAGCTGATGCAGCTCGAGGTTCATTCGCCTTCTCCAAGTCCCGTCATCCATCTGCACTCCGCCGTATGTAGATGATACGCAACACCTTCCGTTCGAAAACTCCAAAGGCGCGTTGGTCCTCTGCACGTAGGTCCATGTTTCGTGCTCATAGATGACTACCAGTCTAATCAGCGTTTTGTAGATACAGTAGACGTTCGATAAGTGCAACATGTTTACGTTGCAGTTACCGAATGAAATTCGCTAACTGCAACGACTGACAGCCGTCAAACAGTTGTCAATTTCTATTGGACGCAGCCAGAATGCACTCAAAAACATCGCAATGCAGCTGTACTGCATCCGAAGAACATCGCAACTCTGTTGGCGTTTTGTTTTTGACAGATAGCGGTGCGATAACTGTAAATTTGTTGCTTCTAACGGACTGGCAGTTAAAAATCATTGCAGTTAAACCGTTTGCACCGAGCGAATGTCTACTGTAGTTAACTTCGTGTTACGGCGAACTTTATTCGATCGTAGAGTTCTGCGAATGTACGTTTTCGCCATCGTCTCAAATTTACGAGCAATAATATCAATATCATCAGCGAAACCAAGCAGCTGAACGTACCTCGTGAAAATCGTTCCTATCCCCGCTCTCCTAATTGCACCCTCTAAAGCAGTGATGCGGCCCTCCATGCCTTGAGATGCGGCCCGCGGAGTACTTTTCGATGTACAGAAATTTTTGAGCGATTTTTTGGAATAACTCGTTCAGTTTCTTAAGAAATCGAACAAAAAAGTTTAGCTGATCAATTTTCACAGTGTTAAACACAAATAAAATGTTGAAAATACAAAAAGAACAATCCGTTCCGGTAAGATTCAAACTCACGACGCCGAAATATTCCGGCGTCGTGTAGCTAAGCCACAAAACCAGTCACGAAAAAAATAGTTCTGGTGCCACGGTGCCACTGTAGCTGAAATATCTCAATCAACTTTAGAAGAATTTCCTGGAGCAACAAAATATATTCTGAAAACTACAAACAAGATTCCAGGATCAATGGGGCATAATCGGTGAAGTACTAGAGTTGAAGTAATGAGCTGAATTTTTGTATGGTGAGAAGGTCAATTCTCCGTTTCTGCAATGAAATGGTTCAAAAAACGTGGGTATTATAATTTATTGCCTAATTTGATGCTGTTTGAGCAAAACTTTGGGTAACTGTGTTGTTGTTTACTCCATTTCTTGCAACATAAACAACACAGTTATCCAAAGTTTTGCTCAAACAGCATCAAATTAGGCAAGGAATCATAATACCCACACTTTTTGTACCATTTTATTGCAGAAACGGAGAATTGACCTTCTCACCATACAAAAATTCAGCTCATTACTTCAATTCTAGTACTTCGCCGATTGTGTCCTATTGCAGCAACGCCTGAGGAAAATCTGAACATTAATCTTGAATCAACTTTAAAAAATAATTTTTAAGAAACTGTCAGAAATAATTGTAAAGAATCTCAAGCAGAAAAAATCCGGAGCATCTTTAGGATAAATTTCGATAGCAGCATAGGAGCATTCCTGGAGGCACTTTGGGAAATATTTATGAAACATTCTGGTTTATGTTGAAGTTCATAGAAAACTTCAAGATATTTTTAAAAATCTTTAGCTGCAACTTCAGAAGAGACTTATGGAAATACTTTACTAAAATCTTCGAGAAATTCCAGGAAAATTTCTAGAGAAGCTTCAGGAAAAATCCGGAAGATATTCTAGAAGAAATACTTGGAAAAGATTCATGAAAAATTCGTGAAGTAAATTCAGAGCAATTCCAAAGGTAAATCCAAGAAAAGTTCTTGGAGGCGTTCCAAGGGAATTCTAGAAATACTAAAAGAAACTCCAGAACATTTTCTGAATAAGCAATTTCAAGATAAGCTGTTAAAGAAATTGCTTGAGAATCTTCTGGATCAACTCCAGAATAAAGTTCAAAAGAAGATTCAGCATTTTTGGAGCGATTCATAAGAAATTCATATAAAAGTTGCATGAGAAATTTCTGAAGTGGCTTCAAGCAGCCTTGCCGTAGCCCTCTGCGAGATTCGAAGAGACTCGAGAGTGTCCCTGATACTCGAACTACGTGCACATCACTCGATCCATCGTCGCCTTGATCAATCGTATCAGTTTATCCGGGAATCCGTATTCGTGCATAATCTGCCATAGCTGTTCTCGATCGATTGTATCATACGCCGATTTGAAATCGATGAACAAGTGATGTGCGGGCACGTTGTATTCGCGGCGCTCTGCAACACCTGGCGGATGGCGAACATCTGGTCCGTTGTAGCGCGTTCACCCATGAATCCAGGCTGATATTGCCCCACGAACTCTCTTACAATCGGTGATAAATGGCGGCATAAAATTTGAAAGAGTATCTTGTAGGCAGTGCTCAGTAGTGTGATCGCGCGGTAGTTCCCGCAATCCAACTTGTCGCCCTTTTTGTAGATGGAACACACGATACCTTCCATCCATTCTTCCGGTAATACTTCCTCCTCCCAAATCTCACCAGTGCTTCTCCACCGTATTTTAGAAACTCGCTTGGTAGTTGATCTGCTGCAGTGGCTTTGTTGTTTTTCAACCGGCTAACCTCCTCCTCAATCTCTTGGAGGTCAGGGGCCGGAAGTCTTTCGTCCTGCGCATGTACTTCTAGATCTGTTGCTACGCCACCTTCGGTACTTGCAACGTCACCATTGAGGTGCTCATTGTAATGCTGCTGCCACCTCTCGACCACCTTACGCTCGCTCGTGAGAATATTCCCGTGATTATCTCGGCACATGTCGGCTTGTGGCACAAAGCCTCTGCGCGAGCGGTTCAGCTTTTCGTAGAACTTTCGTGTGTCCTTAGCGCGGTACAGCTCTTCCATCACTTTGCGATCTTGTTCTTCCTGCTGGTGCTTCTTCATCCGTAAGGCGCTGTCCATAAACTACGTAGACTTTTTTTCGGCCATCTCAGACCCCCCCTCCCCCCTCGTAGACTTTTGTTCATACAAAATTTCCGAAATTTGTATGGAGCGTAGACTTTGGCCAGACCCCCCCGACCCCCCCCCTAAGAGTCTACGTAGTTTATGGACAGGCCCTAAGACTGAGTTCTGCCTGTTCCGCGCCTCCCAGACAATCAGTAATCGTATAAGATGTTGCATAAAATGATAAAGTGGAGGCCATATACGTGCATGCATACATTGAGGCGCACGTAAAATGTACGCATATCGCCTCCACTTTAACATCTTATGCAACGTTTTATACGATCACTGGTTGACTGGGCTGTCTGTAACGTGCCTCATTCGCTCTCACGGTGTTGCAGCATTCTCTCCCATGCTGCGTTCTTCTCGCTTATCAACTGTTCACATTCAGGGGAGTAAGCTGGCTGTCAACTGGGAACAAATTGCGCCTACCCTCTATTCAATTTTAGTACCATTAGAAGGACGTAACGGCCAACCAAACAAAATATCTATTATGCAATTCAGTATCATAATTTCTATTTTATACTACTCATTTCAGTATCATAATGACCAACTTTTCCTTACCGGTTCATTATGCAACTGAAATGAGTTGAATAATGAAAAATAGTTGCAGATTGTTCATTATGCAACTCATTTGAATTGCATTATGAACATTATGCAACTCAAATAAGTTGTATAATGAAAAAATCATTGCATAAAATTTTATATGGAACTCGTTGCAAAACTCGATTTTTTCAGCACTCTTCGTATTTATCCAACTCGGCAAGCCTCGTTGGATAAATGTACGACTCGTGCTGAAAAAATCAACTTTTTGCAACTCATTACATAAATAACTATTTTCGTTCGCAAAATTGATTTTAACACCGTTTTATCATGCTAAAAGCAAGTCAGCATGTGATTCAAGCATAATCCCACACATTTTATTTAGATTATATTGAAAAATTTTATTCCGAAAAAAATCAGTGTTTTGTTTTCGCCATTATGAAATATTTGCCTCTACTCTCGCTTGTTTTTGTTTTAGTTTTGTTTGGAGTGCGGAAATCGGTTGAAAATTTAAAACTCCTAGAGCGGTTGTGGTGCTTTAATATGAGGATAATTTAACAATACAACTCAAGAAATTTGTTTATTTTGTTTATTTTGTTTATTTAGGAGCAGGGAAAAGCCCGTTTCGATGATTATTACCTAAAAAGCTGAGCATCAGCACCGAAAGGAAGAGAAAAACGCTAATGTTTTTACTATTGTTGATGTTTATAAACAACTAAACAAAAGATGTTTACAAATTAGAACCAACAGCAGATGGCGCGCAGGTGGGCATGTTTGGGTGGGCGTAGAGAGTAGGATCTACCACCCCTGTTCACATTAGACATTGATAAATCACTAGCGAATCGACTCAAAGAATCGATTCGCGAAACCGAGTGAGTGAATCATCATGATTCTTTTCAAAAGAGTTACGATTCACTGAAATTCATTTCAAGTCTAACAAGTTTGACGAAAAGAGTTGGCATGACTGCAAAATTTGATGATGATTAGACGCAGAACATTGCATGTGTTGCGATAACATTTCGCATCCGTATTTTGTCGTATACAGTTCGCTAAATGGGAACAAAGTTTCTTCCAAAGTATAATATAAGAATAAGAAGAGAAGAAAGAAAGACTGATAGTGAACGGTGTAAAGTAATCCGCTCGAAGACTTATAACTAGAAGTCGTGAAGAAATTAGAATATTAAATTTCCTCTTATTATAGAATAATCAATTAGTTAGTGTGTTACCATATAGTTTGCTAAAAGTGTACTAATTAAGTGCCTTACATCACTTCAGATTGCAGCTAACTCAAGAAAGGTCCGGCAAAGCCGATGCCAGCTGACGTTTGCTGAATCGGATGACAGGGCGTCTATATATTGGTTGCACTGAAATATTGTAATTTAAGCTCTATGAATTTATTTAGAAGTGAATTAATAAATCCGTCTGTTCTAGCTTTAGCTAATCCACCAAGCCACGAAATTTGATTTGCTGAAAGAATTTCAGCATCCGACCAGTCGCCCTTCCCTTCGGCAACACTAAAGAATATTTCATAATATTCGATCAAATGGAGGTGCAGTGTGAAGTATGCAAGTCACTAGTTTTGTTGGCGAGAAGTTTAACTTGCTCACTTTGCGAGAAACACTATCATCACGAGTGTGCCAAGATAAACAACTTCACAGCTCTGCTGCATTGGAAATGTCACGAGTGTTCGAAAATACATAAAGATCAAACATCTACAGAGTTACAAAAACTACAATCTGAGCTATTGCGGGAGAGAAAAGCTATAGATAGGCGCTTTGATCTCTTGCAGGAGCGTTTGGACATACTGAAAGCTCAGATTGAGAGCTCACCTACACCTGCCAACCCGAGGCTACAGAGATGTCTTCGTGGTCCTGCTCGACAAGCTGTTGGTAGTAAACTACTACTTCCAGAATGCGTAACTCAGGTCATCGAGACTTTACAGTTACTGTATGTGAGACCCGAGTTGCTAATATCTTCTCTCATCTCCCAATTACACGACACGCCGGCGCCGAGAGATAACGATCTCAATTCGTTGATCGCATACGGTTTAGCCGTACAAAATTTGTCGGATCACATCACGCTCAGATCGGTCCACTCAAAAATGTGTAAGGATCACTCATTTGTGCATATTTTCCAGACCACACTAAATCTGTGCAAAGTGGCCTTACACATTTTTGTGTTGATGCCTGAGAATTAAAACAGTCTGTGTAGCTGTCACACATTGAAGCGTTTGCAGACTGATTTGAAGAATGTGTGAATGTCACACATTGCGAAAACGCTTCCCTTGCTTGGAAAATGCGTGAATGTTACACATTCGAACAAATTTTATTATTTTTCTGATTTTAGTTTGAAAAAGAAAACAATCATTTTCACATGAGTTTATTACTACTTTTTAAATTATAAATGTGTATAACCTACATGGATACCAAGCAAATTTTGTTAAAAAAAACCAATCCAGTGTCCAACTCGAGGTGTTTCTGAGCAGGATGCTTTCTTCCGGCAATGGTTGTCGATCCGAAGTTCGCTCACCCGAGCAACTGTCTCCTCCTCTCCACGGAACATTTGGTTGGATGCTCCTTCATCGCTTTTCAATCTAAATTTAAGAAAAGATCATAAAATAATTATATACTTCAAATATTTTATCGTTTAATACTCACTGCTGGGAAACAACGCAAGTTCGCAAACACCGCAATCTATTTTTTTTTTATTTTTTTTTTCGTTGAAATGTTGACAAACGCTCAAGCGTTTGGCACCGAGCAGCCTGCACAAAAATGTGTAACTGGTCATCAACTCACGTTGTGAGTATGACTTACACATAATTTTCACACATTCAGGCCATTTTGCATGCGTTGCCTCAAAGTGTGTAAGGGTTACACATGCGGTGTGCAGAAATGTTTAAGCGTGATGATCGCTGCTGGGTTGATATCACACTTGAATAATCCATGTCTCCTACAGGAGATGATAAACAAACTCCCAACACATCTAAAACTGCAATGGGCTACTCACAAACAAACTGAAGGCAACGTTACTATTGCAACATTCAGTAAATTCATGTCTGAGTTGGTGAGAGCAGCGAGTATGGTTACGTCTAATATAATGCTAGATCAGAATAATAATCGGGACGAGCACAGTGACGACACTGATGACGACAGAGAATCCAGTCAATCATCGCCCAATACCAGTCGTCGTGGGAAACGAAACCGATGTTATGTGTGCGGGGAGAGCAACCACCGGGTTCCAAGTTGTTCTACAATCACTTCTATGCCTGTGAACAAACGTTGGGAGCTTGTTCACCAACTAAAGATCTGTCCATGCTGCTTAAATCGACACTTGCCGTGGCCGTGCAAGACAGTGAAAAATTGCGATGTACACGGATGCCGCATGAAACATCATCCGTTGCTCCATTCACTAAACGATGCTGTACAGACAAGTGGGTGTTCTATTGATGCTGATGACAACAATCGTACCTTATTAAAGTACATCCCAGTGTCTTTATATGGAAGGTCTAAGAGGATTGACACGTTTGCCTTCATCGACGAAGGGTCATCGAGGACATTGTTAGAAGCCGAGCTTGCAGAAGAACTGGAAGTGGATGGAGAACCTGATACATTGAGTCTGAAATGGATAGATGGTCAAATAAGCACTAGTCCTACAAAGATATCAGATTTAGAAATATCTGAGATAGGCACTAGGAATCGGTTTCCATTGAAGAATGTTTGTACAGTACATCATCTCGATCTACCGATTCAGGAATTTAATTCAACGTTGTATGATAACGAACTTCTTCCAAGTTTGCCACACTTCAAGTATGAACGTGCCAAACCACGCTTACTAATAGGACTATCTGACGCGCAATTAGTAGTACCATCTGAAGTTCATGTTGTAAAAAATAATGATGTAATTGCTTTCAAATGCTCTTTAGGGTGGTCCTATTATGAAAGTTTAAACGGTGGTAAGAGAGATGCGAAATGATCACTAGTTTTTTTTGTAACTCACATTGAAATAGTTGCGTTACGGGGGGGAGAATGTTGCGATAACATTTCGCATCCGTATTTTGTCGTATACAATTCGCTAAATGGGAACAAAGTTTCTTCCAAAGTATAATATAAGAATAAGAAGAGAAGAAAGAAAGACTGATAGTGAACGGTGTAAAGTAATCCGCTCGAAGACTTATAACTAGAAGTCGTGAAGAAATTAGAATATTAAATTTCCTCTTATTAAAGAATAATCAATTAGTTAGTGTGTTACCATATAGTTTGCTAAAAGTGTACTAATTAAGTGCCTTACATCACTTCAGATTGCAGCTAACTCAAGAAAGATCCGGCTAAGCCGATGCCAGCTGACGTTTGCTGAATCGGATGACAGGGCGTCTATATATTGGTTGCACTGAAATATTGTAATTTAAGCTCTATGAATTTATTTAGAAGTGAATTAATAAATCCGTCTGTTCTAGCTTTAGCTAATCCACCAAGCCACGAAATTTGATTTGCTGAAAGAATTTCAGCATCCGACCAGTCGCCCTTCCCTTCGGCAACAGCATGCTTTGCCAATCGTTCATATTTTGTGTGGCCGGCTCACACCAGCGATTCGATATTCTTTAGTGGAAGGAACGAAAGTATGTGTACTTTGCTTTTAACTACGCCATAGAGATAAGTGACATTTCAACACACGTACACTAGCTTGAATTTTTCCATACACAAAAATGCACGCCAATTCAAAGGCTATTCAGATTGCATATGAAAATATTACCCAATTGATTTGGGTAAAACGGCTAAATTATGATAAAACTAACAACCGGGGTAAGAGTGCATATATTTTCCCTCAAGTTTCACAACTACACCTACAAAAGAGACACGCATACATTTGAACGTGATTACCACTATGCTAAGACGGTCGAGTCGAAGGCCGTACCTAGCAAGCGGATTTAGTCGAAAACTGGGAATCTTACAAATGAGTCGGCAACTACCGAAGAACGACATTTTTCATCAAATTCTGGAAAATGAGTTGCTGAATCGATCAAAAGAGTCGACTCTTTTTTGAGGGTGAATCGGAGGCGACTCACTCTCAAAATTGAATCAATTTTCCCATCTCTAGTTCACATTCGCCGTCGTACGAGTCGTTTCTGTGATTCGGAGTCGCGAAGCTTAGTGCTGTAGCCTGTAGATATTAACTACCTACGGCCGATCGGGTGTCCCTCCAGCTGCGCCAAGCTGCTCTTCCGTTGGTAGGGCCACTGCTAGCTGCTGCGCGTATAGTCTTGAGCCACTTCTACGTTACACAGCTGCTCGATGTTAAGCCGCGGCGTTCGACTTCGACGCGTGGTATTGCGGTAAAATAGAAAAAATCCAACGGGGTTGCGGTGGTTTCGACCGCCGCAGTCGTTCCGCAAACGTCAAAAGTGCTCGGTTCACGCTAAAAAGCACTCACTCACTTGGTTGCCATAAAATTGAAAAATAATGCAAATTGTTACATTTATGATTTATGTAATCACAATTGGTGCCACAATATGTAACTTATTTTTAAACTATTTTAGGTGTAGTTTCAACACTTTTGTATGCAGATGAACGCCATTAAACACAATTAAAATTTTCAACAATTTATTTTTGTTGATGGGTTGTGTGTATACTTTTTAAAGTGTGTAGCAGTATGACGTTTGCGGAATAGGTCTTCTTTGTCTTCTTCACTCCGCCAGGTTGGAAGATTTCTCTGGATAAGCAATAATAATCGTCGAAAGTTTTGAGCGCTTGCATACAGCGACTGCACTGCGGTATGTGCGGACATTGGTTATATCCTTGAAGAATTTACTGTCGATTAGAACGTGGTCGATTTGGTTTTCTGTTTGATGGTCGGGTGATCTCCAGGTGGCTTTGTGGATATCTTTGCGGGGGAAGAATGTGCTTCGGAATACCATACCACGGGAGGCTGCAAAGTTTCACATCGCGGGCCGTTATCATACGATACGGCGTTCAGGCTGTTTCGCCCGATTACCGGTCTGTACATTTCCTCCCTTCCTACCTGCGCGTTCATGTTGCAGACAACGATTTTCACGTCACGCGGTCATCGTATGTTTGCTCTAGCTGCGCGTAGAACGCTTCTTTCTCGTCATCAGGTCTCCCTTCTGGACAGTGGACGTTGATGATACTGTAGTTGAAGAAATGGCCCTTAACTCGCAACATGCACATCCTTGCGTTGAACGGCTGCCACCCGATCACACGTTGTCGCATCTTGCCCAACACTATAAATCCTGTTCCCAGTTCATTGGTGGTGCCACAGCTTTGGTAGAAGGTAGCCGCTCGATACCCGCTTTTCCACACTTTCTGTCCAGTCCAACAAAGTTCCTGCAACGCCACGATGTCGAAATTGCGGGGATGTAGTTTGTCGTAGATTATCCTGTCACATCCTGCGAAACCAAGTGACTTGCAATCCATGTTCCAAGTTTCCCATCGTAGTCGTTATTCCGTCGCGTGGGTCTTTGCCGATTGTATTGAGTCGTATTTTCTCCTATGTTATTCGCAATGGGGATTTTTACGGGCGGCTTATTGGGCCTACGCCAACACTCCTGCCTCACCAGAGGGCCATCGTGCCAGTTGCACGAAATTTATCTGACTTGAATGAATCTTACGTGAAGATACGTTTTTCAAAAAAAAATATAGGACCACGTGCGCCACCGGGTGCTGGAGTGCATAGTTCTGAATTGACCTGTGTAAATAGTTATGAGTTTGGCGAGATATGCAACGAAGTTCAGACCAAATGAGAATTCCTCTGAGACTCCCTCAAAGGATTCCTCCATCTATTACAGTAGAAATTTCTGACGAGATAGTTGTTGCTTAATTTCCATAAGTTTATTTGAGGCTCATTCGTTTAATCAAAAACTTTACGAAGCCGATTCCCATATGAATAGTTTGATAAGTATTCTAGAAATTCAATTGATTATCTAATAAAAAAATCGCACTTTTTCCTCGGACGAGAATTTGATGTCCTTGATTACTTGAACCGCCCGTTCAACTTTTTCTGCCGTAAGCGTCCAAGTCGTGCTTCCTTCACTACCATCTTGTTTTGGTCCTGGTTGTTCATGTTCCGGCTCTATTTCGTTCGTATCCTGATCATCGATTTCCTCTTCAATAACTTCAATAATGTCATCCTCAATTAGGTCTGAAGGTATCTGCATAGCGGGTGCAATGGGTTTTCCTGCCGCAATATTTGCATAAGAACGTTCTCCGGGTTGTTCCTGTTGTACCTTCTTCTTGCTCCTCTTTGCTTGACGCTGAGGACAAGAATCCTTTCGGTGGCCTTCCGCATAGCAACAAAAACATGTGTCCTTGAATCCGTCATAGAACACTCTACCTCTCAGGCTAGCAACGTCAATTACCGGCGGAATACTTCTTTTGACCTCCGCGTATACCATTGTGCAAATGATCGAGGCCTAGGTCCGCTGGGAATTTCTCACGGATCACACGGTCGATCTTCCCATATTCTCCAAGCACCAGTGAGAGCTGGTCATCCTCCAGTTCTGGTGGCAGGTCGAAAACTCGAACATACTGCATATTTGCACCAGCGATCAACATGCGGACGTTTACTAGTTTCCCACTGGTATAAACAAACTTTCTTTGTTCCATGTTTTTCTGCAGGGATTCCTTCATGGCATCACTGGACACAAATTTAATGTACAGCGATCGATCCTGCGCCGTTTTATACGATAGTCCTGTTCAACGACGTAGGTTGAACTTGCTCGAAGTCGCTGCATCCTACTCTTACCCGTTTGTTGACTAATGGGTAAGAGCAAGATGCAGCAACTTCGAGCAAGTTCAACCTGCGTCGTTGAACATGACTGATGATTCCATCGTTAATAAATCCGTGTCCAATTCCTTCGGAAATCTTGCGATTTCCTCCCATGTGGGATTTGGACTGTGCATACTTCAGCAAAACTATTCAATAAACTATTGCATTTTCATCGATTTTTAGTGATTTTAAAAACTGATTCGTAAAACGGAATTGGTGCAAAAAAACAATAGAGTTAATATACTATAGAGGACGAATGTCGCTGCTGTTCCCTTTGTTCTCGTTCCGAAACATGTCGGGTATCTATCGTCAAACTGCATACTTTTTCGCTTTGACACTTATATCCCTCCCTATCTTCTCCAGCAAGAGATGTTGCGGTGGCGACGCCAGCGACATTCGTCCTCTATAGTTTATTAACTCTATTAAAAAAACCATCTGCGATGGGCTAAGATGCCACTTCATGAAAACATTCAAAAATAACGTATGGTAAGTGGGGGCAGGACGGGTCATCTAAGAAATGGATCACTATAACATTCTGAATATAAATAGCATTTCTCTGTTTTCTATCACGACTTCCAGATACACTAGTCAGCTATGATATAAGGGTATAGAAAGGTCATACAGTTTGAAACCTGCTTCTTGACAAACAATTGTCAAAACATGACCCATCTTGCCCCACCTCATTTCTACGGGGGCAAGATGGGTCAGCTATCAGAAATTCGATTTTTCTCCAACAAAAAATACTAGATCTTCTATTTTTTCTCTATACATCTAAGCTTCACATACGTACAGATTACATGAAAGAAGTGTTGAAACATATCGGTAGATTATTCTCAGAAATAGAATATTTTTATTCAGGTAGCCATAAAAAACTTTGAAAACTTATATTTTTTGTAGAAAAATATTAAAAATATGTTCACAAATTTTCAGCGCTCTAGTCGCTTCGATAATGTAGGTCACATAATAGCCTTTCTATGAAAAATAAAACATTTTTAAAAACTATGCAAACATACCGAAAAATTAGGGTGACCCATCTTGCCCCGTCTACACATTTCACGTAGTTATATGGAATGTATAGCATAAGGAGTATAACGAAAACATATTTTATTTTTTTTTCTGCGTAAGGAACGTAAAGAATTTTAAAAACAATATATCACTTTTTTGTGTATCCACGTCGTTCATCTGGGAATATTATAGAAAGATTCAAAAAATAAATAGTACGGTTGAAAACGGTACTGACCCATCTTGCCCCCTGACCCATCTTGCCCCCACATACCATACATTAATTTCCGACTCCTCCCCCCCCCCTGTCCCGCTTTTTTCGTATACTCAATAAATGGATTGTTGCCCCCCTCCCCGCAAAACGATGATCGTAATATTTGAATGACCCCTAACATGGAAAGCGTAGACAACAACAACCATGCGTCTCCATTAGTATGGGACACGCTTGTATGGAAAAAATAAATCCTCGCTCCAGTCGACTTTTTAGATCCCATTTAGGTCCCATATGACCTTTACAAAATTTCAGCGCAATCGGTGAAACTATAATTTAGCGCAAGCGGATCAAAGTTTTCATAGGATTTACTATGGGAAAAGTTACATTTTCAATTAAAAAATCCCAAAGGTTGCCCTTTGTCTCCTTAATTCAAATCGATCAACGTTTCTTGTAGAAAAATCATTTGTGAAACTTTCCTTCGAAGACCGCAAAACGATTGGATGCTTTTGGAAAAAGTTATTGATTTATTACCGATTAGTGATCCAAAGAACTGCTTTTTGTTTAGTTTTATCAGCAGCACTGCTGCTGCCGTTGTTGCATGGGGTGGCGGGTGGTATCACCACCCCCAGAAACAACAGCAGCCAAGGCAGCAGCTACAGTGGGCTTCGTGGCCGTGCGGTTAGCGGCGTCAGTCGTCTAGGCGTTTCGTAAGCCTCGGAGTGCGGGTTCGATTCCCGCTCCAGTCGGGGAAAACTTTTCGTCGAACGGAAAATTCTCCATTGGGCCACTGGGTGTTATGTGTGTTGTCCGTTGTCTCGTGTATGTAATGTTCAGTCTGTACAGCCCTCTGGCTGAAGACGGTGTAGTGTCTTTTTTAATAAAACAAAACAAAAAGCCGTTCGTTGGATCACTAATCGGTAATAAATCAATAACTTTTTCCACAAGTATCCAATCGTTTTGCGGTCTTCGAAGGAAAGTTTCACAAATGATTTTTCTACATGAAACATTGATCGATTTGAATTAAGGAGACAAAGGGCGACCTCTGGGATTTTTTGATTGAAAGAGTAACTTTTCCCATAGTAAATCCTGGAGCGAGAATTTGATATTTGTCCCATACTAGTCTCCATGTGTGTCTCAATCTCGTTGGAAACACTTGGCTGGCAATAAAATCACCAGAAAACCTTAATTGTTAGCACGAAAACCGGAAGTTGCCAATTTTCATAGGGAAAGCAAAAGATTTTTCGTGGGTTTGGTGGCCTAGCTTCTAGAAGAATGTTCGATGCAAACATATCTTGACACCATTCACCTATATGGCTGGTTTCCACCTGATAAGTACTGTGTAAAAGGATAGGACAAGTAATGCTCACGTAAAACTTTTGCAATCAAAATTACTTAGGCGTTCGCAGTTGATAAGTAATTCACAGCCAGAAAGATTTGCCAACAGATGGCACTGTCATGCGATGCTGTCAGTCATGTTGTTGATTTTCCGTACGGAATAATATGTCGATGTATTATTCCGTGAGTAAAAGGGGCATTTCTCTTTCTGTGTTTCTTCTTTCGCGCCTGCGCGTTCACAGTGTGCATTAGTATTTAGCCGTGTCGCTCTATAATGTGTGCTCCGTCGTCCCTCAGCATGGCTGCATCTGAACACGAGATTAAATTTCTTGAGGTTGAATAATTTGCCGTTACGTAGTTTAAAAATTTATAAAGACACCCCGAAACTGAATTGTTTATAAATAGTTCGACTATTGAAAAAAGTAAATAGCATTTGAGTTTAGCTGATGAGAAGACAATGATTCCAAAAACTGTTGCATCATAATCATTTCATTTCGTTTGTTGAATAAAATGTTCTATGGTGCACTAGAACCTTGAGAAGTAAAGACTGTATTCGATGAAATTTGGACACAGAAAATAATGTATAGCTTATGATTGCGTTCACAAAATCAAATATTTTTTTGATCAGGAATAATATATAATGTGTAGCTAATACCATAACAATGACAACAAATTCAGTTTGGTATTGGCGCAGATATTGTTAATATCATAAAATAAGGCTATAATTTTGATGTAACTCGTCAAGACGTCTGAAAATTTGACTCGAAGTTCTTAACAGAGTATCAATAAACTGGTAAAAAAATCTTAAAATCGGTTCAATACGTTTTTCTAGTATTCAAAACTCAAATCGCTTCAAGGCATATTTTAGGTACATTTTAACCATTTTATTCCGTGTGTACTATTTTGTTTGTACAACTGTCATGACTGTTCCGATTTTTATTAGCATTTGAAACTGTAAAACCATTATAAAAACTGTTCTTAGCCAAATTGCTTGAAAACTTTTCAAGTTATAACTGTGTGAATGTCACGATACAAAAAAAACATTTTTGATTATTGTGACTTTGTGCCACATATACGGCTATAACTTTATTACGGCTAGATCAAATTGAATGAAATTTTTACACAATATTTCTACATGTACACTTTACATACAGAACAGTTTTGATTGAAATCGGTTCAGTATTTTTGAATCTAGAGCTATAACGGTGAAGAAACTTCTCAAATGGCAAAATTCTTGTTTCAACGATATCTCCACCAATATTCAACCGATTTTGATGAAATTTGTATAGTATTAGCTTTACGTAATACACTATTCCTGGTAAAAAATTAGTCATTTACCATTTTATTATGAAATCTTTCTGAATTCCAATAATTCGTTCCGAGATCCCTACGACAATTGCTCTGGGATTTCCTCAGAATTTCTGCTTGGGATTCCTCCGGAAATTCCATCCTAGATCTCTCTCGAAATTAATTCAGGATTGCTCCAGGAGTTCTTTCTGGGATACCTAAGGGAGTTCCCTCAGATATTATTCCAGCAATTTGTTTAGGATTTGTTCAGAACTTCCAGGAGTTCTCTCCAGGATTACTCCTGTAACTCCATACGGGATTCCTTCAGAGGTTCCTTCATGGAATTCTCTAGAAATTCCTTCCAAATTCCTCCAGAAGATTCATATGAAATTATTCTAGAAGTTCTTTCAGGGATTCTTTCACGAGTTTTTTTTTTATGATTTCTCCAGAACCTTTTGGAATGTCTTCAGATTTTTATCTGGGAAGAAACTATTGAAAGAATCTCTGAAATCGCTCGTGTAGATATTCCCTGCAAAACTGCTGGAGATATTCCTTAAGAAGCTGTTGGAGGAATTTTATAAGGAACTCAAGAGCAAGTCTTGGAGTACTTCCATAAAGAATAAAAAAAAACTTCTGGAGTATTTCCATGAGCAAAATTTAAGAAACTTCCAGAATGAATTCCAAATTATGTAATCTGCAAGGAATCCCAGTAGAATTTTTTGGAGGAATCCCGGAAGGATATCCTGGATAAATTATTGGACAAATCTTAGAAGGAACTCCTGGAAGAACCTTGACTTATTTTCCAGGAGTCTGGAAGTTCTGAAGAAATTCCGAAAAGAACTTTTGAAAATTCCTGGAAGATACCCCGGGTAAAATTTCTGGAGAGGTCCCTGATGCCACTCCTGGTGCAATCTTAGAAGAAAATCCTGGAAAAATACCAGAAGAAACTATGAGAGGAACCCATAAATTTACTCCTAGAGGAAACCTAGAAGGAGTTCCTGGAGGAATCCCGGGAGAAGCTAGAGGAATGACAAAAGGAATTCTTTGAGGATTCACATGAGAAACGTCCAGAGAAAACCTAGATGAATCTCAAAAAGTTGTATCTTAGAAAGAAATCCTGGAAGAATCACTGAAAGAACTCCAGGACGAATCTAAGAATAATGAATTCCTATAGAAATCCTAGAAGGAATTCCTGAAATGATCCCGGAAGGAATTCCTGCGGCAATCTCCGAATAAATATCTGAGTGAACCCCGGATAAAAAATACTTAAGAAATCCCGGATGAAATTATTGCAGAATAGTTCGAAAAAACTCCTGGTAGAATCTTAGAAAACACCTCTGGAGAAAACCCTAACTAGAAGATCCCAAAATAAAAAAAATAAAAACAAAATAAATAAATCCTGAATTAGAAGAAACTCACGGAGGGATTTTTTGTAGAACTTCTAATGAAAATCTCAGAGACATTTTATAAGAATCCCCTGCGTTTTATATCCTTCAAAAGAAGAATATTAAAGATGTTGACAGTCCAAGGCTTATGCAGTTTCCGCAGTGTGGTTCAATGTCCACCCGTATTTATACTACCTTGGGTAGACATAATGAATTATACCTAGACATTTAGGTACTGTAATGGATAGTATTTCATGTACATAGGTAGATATCCTATGCACACATCCATTAGGTGGACACTACAGTCCTTTCCCCTTTAGAAAACTTCAAAAAATAACATTCATCGTCAAAATTATGATAGCACAAATAAACTGACGAGACTTTCAAAGAACATATCGAACAAAACTACAGAAACAAAAAGACGATCGGCGACTTTACCAAAAATGTACAAATAACACAAATCCATTCACCAAAACATAACATATGACAATTCAGCCACAAAAGAACAATTTCGTTCACCACAAAAAATAACGTTTCGTTATTACCAAAACAAAAAGACAATTTCGTCAATGCAACACCCACCAAAAAGAACATTCTGTTCACAACATAATGGCAATTCTATCATAAAAGAACAATTCCGTTCTCCACAAAAATAACAATTTGTTATTACAACAACCTGAAAACCAAAAGGAAATAATTTTGGAATAACTCAAAAGAAATTACACATTCCTTGATCCTCGTCGCCACTTTTATATCCTTCAAAAGAAGAATATTAAAGATGTTGACAGTCCAAGGCTTATGCAGTTTCCGCAGTGTGGTTCAATGTCCACCCGTATTTATACTACCTTGGGTAGACATAATGAATTATACCTAGACATTTAGGTACTGTAATGGATAGTATTTCATGTACATAGGTAGATATCCTATGCACACATCCATTAGGTGGACACTACACTGCGAACTTCAGGTGGATTTTTCGGTGGAACATCTGGAAGAAATTCAAGAGGACTTTCTGTGAAACCCCAAAGAAAAACCTTCGTACGGAATGCCAAAAGATTCATCACAAAGAATCTTTCGTGGTTCTTCATTATATTCCCCTGAAGCTTGGCCTACCTCGTATTTCATCTAAAACTCCACAAGGTAACCGTCAGAGTCCCAGCCGAATTCCTCCCACCGTAGTCCGAACTCCAATATTGCAGAATTTATAATTAGTATCCAACCATAGTTCTCGCTGTAATACCATTAAGTTTTTTTTAATTTCTTTTTATTTGTGAATTTTAGCTTAGGCTAATTCTTCACACACCCATTAAAAGTTCCCTCAGAATCCCAGCGTCTCTCATTAGCATTTCCCTTGGAACTCCGTTGCACGGTGTCAAAATTTCGATTATTATCGAACTTCCATGTACCTCGGATCTTTCTTCACAGAAAGTCAGCATTTTGGCTATACTTTATAATTGGAAAGTTTTAAAATATTCCATCGGGGAAATTTTGATTTATCTAAGTTTTTGGCTATTTTCCATACTAAAATTAATTAAATACTGATTTTAACCAAAAAACGTCCCATACAAAATGTATGGGAAAATTTTCACCGATAAAATATTTTCTCGTCGAGGTACATGAAAGTTCGATAAAAATCGAGATTTTGACACCGTGGCGCTGAAATCTCACTATCTGGATTTTCCCCATACGCGCGCAAAAATTAAATTTAAATTTCAATCACACTTCCTGAGGAAACGAACAAAATTTCTCTAAGTCCAAATCGTAAACAACAAGGTCACGAAACGCCACACGAACAACGAACAATTTATCTAGCAACCGCCGTTATGCAGTGCCCTTTTCTTCACATCCTTCTTACAGCATCGTTTCGTAAAAATGCTGTCGGTTAAACAAATGTCAAAATTACTTACGGAAAAAGGAGGAATTTTACTTGAGCGCTCTACTTGGGAACTGGAAACTTACCAATAGTAATGATCAAGTCCCATTCAGGAATGGTTTTATGAGTTGGGCCATTTTACCCCATCTTGTCATTTTGGGCTTTGTTCCCCTACCTGCAGAGCGAACACATTTGTTCGTCTATAGGGGAAAGTGGGGCAATATGCCATTTTCAAACTTTCATCGTTTTCAATGATATATAGCCTCATTTGTTAGGCTTTCAAAGTGGTAACAGCAGCTAGACAATATTTGCTCGATGTTTCAACAAAAATATTCACTAAATTATTGCATTTTCATCGATTTTTTGCGATTTCAAAAACTGGTTCGTAAAACGGAAGTGGTGCAAAAAGCCCATCTGCCATGGGGTAAGATGCCACTTCATGAAAACATTCAAAAATTACGTCCATCAGTTTTCTGGCATTTTCGACTTACTTTCACCTCTCTGTCACGTTTTTACGTATTACTCAATACAAGGAGTGTCACCCCCTTCCCCGCTAAACGATGGTCGTCATATTTGAATGACCCCTAACATGGATAGCGTAGACTTCAACAACCATGCGCCTCCATGGGTGCCTCAATCTACTTGGAAACACTTGGCTGGTAATAAAATCACCCGAAAACCTTAATTGCAACCACGGAAAACCGGAAGTTGCCAATTTTCATTGGGAAATCAAAAGATTTTCCGTGGGTTTCGCGACCTAGCTTCTAGAAGAATGTTTAATGCAAACAAATCTTGACACCATCCACCTATAGCAATGATCAAGTCCCATTCAGGAATAATTTTATGCGTTGGGCCATTTTACCCCATCTTGGCATTTTGGGCTCTGTTCCCCTACTCGACGGCTTCTGCGACAGAACTGGTTTGGTCGGTGATGCGATCCATGGATAGGAGGGAATATATTTAGGTGATAGATTGTGTGTTGATTTCCCTGAAGAAGAAGCGGCACTATTCGCTTTGGTTGCATAACTTGTAGGCGATATATGATTGACACTGTGCTGTGCAAGTTAGAAGGAAGGAAAACGTCTTTTTCAACCCGTTTCTGTTCTAGTGATGGCTATGAGCTTACGAATAAATATGAGTTGTATATGAGATAGAGAGAAAGTAGATAGAAAGATACACAGTAAGAGGAAAATGACGGGCCAGGGATTGAACCCAGGACCTTCTGCATGCGAATCAGAAGCGGTAGCCACTAGACCCAAGTCCGTCGAAAGCAAATTCTCTTTACAAATTATGCAGTATACTCACCTGTGCCAAACTTCCCGGGATGCCTATCGGTTTTAACGTGAAAACGAACAACCATGGAAGATTTATACCCAACGCAATTAGCCAGATGACGGTAACAATTGCCCGGTATTGTCTGAAATAACACGAGTAAAAATCCCATTATTTATCAAATCAAGAAAGATGGGTGCTTCCACGGTGGCACCGAATAATGCATACCAAATGGTAGGGTATCGCGCCACTTGGGCGGTGGCTTCTATATTCGTCTGATTTCCACTATAACTCAGTCAATTTTGATCCAATTGACTTGAAATGTTGTACACGGGTAGATACTATACCTATCTCACCACATTCCAAAAGTTGTGTCAATTGGTTCAAATTTGACTGAGTTATAGTGGAAAACAGACGAATACAGAAGCCACCGCCCAAGTGGCGCGATTCCTAATTGAAAATTTGCGTGAAAATTTTGAACAGGAATTTCTCTTAGGGAACGTCCATAAATTACGTCACGCTTTTAGGGGGGGTTCAGCAAAGTGTGACGACCCATACAAAACTTTCAGAGTTCTCATACAAAAAGTGTGACATAGAAGGGAGGGGGGGGGGGGGTTGAAAATGGCCAATTTTTGCGTGACGTAATTTATGGACGTTCCCTTACCTGGTGGTGATGGTTCCGGAGATGGGAAACGATATGGCCACACAGCGCTCGATGGAGATGGCCATTAACGTATTGACCGAAGCCGACACCGAAACGCCCTGCATATAGGACACGGTTTTGCAGAAGAACACCCCAAGGATCCACGCTGGAATGGAAAAGAGAGAGATGGAGAGGGGTGCTAGAGAATTCGACATAATTTTTGAACGCATTTTCATTAATTCATTCGCCGCGGCGGTGGTAGCGGAAATATTCGTCTACCGTTGAAGGAAAGTGGCGAGCCAATGGAAACATTGAAGAAGGCGCGTCCGAAATTTGATTAGAAAGAACACCATCACGCTCGTTCAAATCTACTCAAAAATGAGTCGTTTTCGACTCACTTTGGCAAAAAGTGGAACAGCTCAAAAGAGAGTAATCGAGCGTTACTCACTTTAGAGTAAAGCTGAATTTTATCAAAATTAGAGTAACTCTAACTCACTTTCATTAAATTTGAAATTATCAAAGTGAGTAGATTTTTACTCAGTCTTGCAAATTTGTTTTGATTGTTTTTTTTATTTGGATTGAAAAAAATGCCGAGTTTTTAATAAAACAGTTAACACTTTTATTACTTAATTACAAACTATCTAACAAAATAATTTTTAATTGAAATAGAAAGTAAATGCTTGCAGCTGGATCACGAGCTGGAACTTGTTCTCCCCGGATGTCAGAGCTCCGATGATTTCCGGCGGCCTGTACATCATAGGCGAATGCAATTCTGAAGGCATCTGCATCTCTTAAGAGGTCTTCCGGGTCTTCCAAAATAATCCATCGGTAATCCTTTTATAAAGTCATTTTAATTTGAATACTTTCCAAGAAATGTTCTTCTGAAATGGTTCGCTAAGCACCGCCGGGCTTTGGCAATTTCTGGAAAACAGTTTTTGAGAATTATTATACAATAACTTGACTGTTCCGTGTGTAGCATATATATACACTTGCCATGTCTTCCTAAAACAAACTTCGCAGGACTTAGTCTATATAAATACTTAATATATAACTGAAAGCAATTTCACCGCAGCGACTTAGAATGATTTTCACAAGATTTTGACCGTTACAGGTGAGTGAATTTAAACAGCCAATACTCAAAAGAGAGTAAAGCGCTAATTTCTTTGCAAGTGAGTAGAAAACAACTCAGTTGGTCAAAATAATGTTACTCTCTTTTGACAGTTTTTGCCAAAGTATTGAGTCGAAAACTACTCACTTTTGAGTAGTTTTCAACGAGCGTGATCGGTGTTGTCTTTGCCGGATGTCATTTTGGTAGGAATGTCTCTATCGAATCGGAAGAGGCTGTTGGGTGGGTGGGGGTGTGAGAATGGTCATCATGGATGGAACTTAATACATATATGAAGGTAGCCATAGGGCATTCATTTGTGTTAAATATCGGATTTTTAAATTCTGACTTTGAATTTATCCATAGAATTTTGACTTGAATTTAATTATTAAAAAAAATAATTATTCAATATTTATCAAAAAGAGAAATTGAATATATCTTTAATTTAGGACTGCTAAGAAAAAGAAAGAATCCAACTTCTTCCAGATGGCAACTCCACACTCTCAAAGTTCCGAGTGCCGATCGACACTCAATGCGAAAGCACTGCAAGCAACACGTGCTTGATTTCAATATTTCATCATGATTTGGGTGTTCAATTCCACCACCCAAATCACTCGAGGCTTCAAAACTTTTCCATATCTTTCGCCTGTTGATATTAAAGGCAAAATCTTTGCCAACAAGCTTTTCTGCCTCGGATTGATTTCACAAGGTCGCCATTCTTTGACCGCATCGAACGAAAAACCAGTCCACCCATAAAGTATGGTTTTTAATGGCCTTCGACTGAATTATACCAATACCTACAGATGAAAAAATCAAAATTCTTAGTAGGTAGGATTGTCTGAGCTACGAACGCGTTATGTTAAAGATTGGGAACCGATTTGGAAAATCTCTCCGTTGTACGCCCAAGGAAATTTTATTCAACGGAAAAGTTTTTCCTCAATGTCCAATCCCCTCGGCTGTGAAATTTTATTCAAAGTTATGTGTATGGCAGGCGTGCGTCCGTCTCGGCAATTTCACTAGAAAAGGATGACAATTAGCAGCTCGCCATTTCAGTCCGTTTCCAATTATAATTAATCGACCAAGAAATAGAGCATCAGGGAGAGCAAATATTTAAAGTTATTTTATTCTCTCAGTCACAAGGCAACGTTGAATGTTTTAGAACGGACATTAATTAAACAGGTTTTGAAGGTGAAACATACAAATTTAAAGGTGGCGATGCGAGAATACAAGTATAGCTGCCACAATGGCTGACTTGAACTTCTACTTACGCTTTCGAAAGCATCAATCTTGAATTGAAAGTGGCCATGCTAAGGGTGATGGGTTCGATTACTGGTCAGTCCATTAACTTTTTGTAAATAAAATTTCTTTGACCTCCTAAGGCATAGAGTCTGCAATACATGTGTATATCATGCAAAATAGTCATTGGCAAAGAAAGCTCTTAATATCTGTAAAAGTGCACATAAAACGCTAAGCTAAGCTTGATATTACACATGAAGCTAATGAAACAAAATCCTCAGCACCTCTAAGATTCAAGTAACAATTTTACCTTACGGGTTTATTTTGAGATGGTTATACCATAGACTAATTTATACTCAAAGCTTTTTGACTTAAAAATGTTACTTGGGTAACATTGGCGTAGCTAGGATTTTTTCGGGATGGGAACCAGTAAGGAGGCTGAGTCGACATGGCTTTCGATTTTGGCAGAAAAAGTTTTATTTTCAGTTGCCAAAATCAGAATTTTTTTTGTAATATACTCTATTTGTAAATGATAACAGAATATGTCCCGTTATCGTTATGGAACCATATGATTACCTAAACCCTCTAACATCCTAGTTGAATCACATTTCCGTTGGACAGTTTCTGGCTTCCACACACTGCTGACGATTTCCACGCAAAATGACGAGAAATAGTCGAATTATAAACATCACCATCTGCGATTTTGATTATAATAAGCATGTGTTTTCAGGATAGCTAACATAAAAATATCTACTGAATTTTTTTTTCGACCCTCGAGTAATTTTTAAAAAGTCCCAAGTGTTTTCGTACTTATATATATTTTGAAAAATTGGAGTTTGGAATTCGATGGTGAAAAATATTACACTGGCCATCAACATTTATTTTCAAGGAGAAAAATACAAACAATCTAAAATTTTAAATATCTCATGTTCGTATTTTGTTTTCTACAAAAAAATAGGTCAAAGCAAACGTTTTATCGTAAGGGTAGCGATGGAAAAAAAATGTATGAAAAAGTTTATGAAGACCTAAAAATAATGCATACTTTGGCTGATTAAAGAAATCGTATAGGTTGGAATACAAAATACGATTCTTGGGTTTATTTGGAATAAAAATGGTCTTAACCACTAACATTCTAAAAGCTGCCGTTTATGAGATATTACAACTTAAAATTTGAAATTAACAAAAAAAAAACTGACTTACACCAATTTGGAAAGTAACTCGAGATTCTTCATCCTCAACTCTAAGTTTTCCAAAATTGTTCCTGAAATTTCTCACATTTCATTTTTTAACAACAATGCAGTTCAAGAGCTATGTTAATTTAATTTTTGAGTAAAAATTCCAAATTAGTTATTGCCTGCGCCCGAGCGGGAATGAATTACTAAAGCATACCAAAGTCAGGTGTCATACCAAAGTAAGGTATTGGTCGGTTGTCGTGGTGTTAGAATCAGCTTGTTTTGGTATTGTGGAGGATACTGAATCACCGATGAAAATACACGATGAGTTACACTAGTTTACAAAATAAAACGAAAGTCGTGAACTTCTGTCAACGACCAAAATTTTTGAAATACAATTTAGCGCTGATTCCGAGACGGCGCTTCAAAACATTTTAAGTAGAACAGTTTTTGAGTTTTAGCTCAATATCGAGTTTTACGACTTTTTAAAATATGGAATTTACTAAAATTCAAATATCTTGCGTTTTGTTCAACCAATTTTAAGTCTTTTTTCATAAATTAAAATCTGAATACAATACCATTCGATCATCTGAATGCAGGTTATGCGTCAGATTGATGAGATTAAAGATATTGGCGAGTTTTAGGGACAAACTCCTTTTTTTTGTTGGGGGGGAGTTGAACCAGTAGTTGAACTTTTGTGGTATACCCCTGTTTACTATCCGCATCTTACAAAGCTGATCACCCTTTATTAAGTTATCCGCTTAAGTAACCTGACAAACTCCTTAAATTTTAGCAAAAATATATGAAGAAATGTATTTTTTTTTCAATAAGAAAAAAACAATCTAAAAATTCTTTCTCAACATTAATTTCACATATCATATGTAGGCGAGTTACAGTAAAAAATTCAGCTCAATCGGAGTATTGATTACGGAGAATGAGAAGCGTGAATTGAGAGACTTTGCTTAAAAATAGAACAAGAATGGATTTCAAATCATCAACCTAGCATGGAAAGTCGAAAAATTTGTCGCTCTACTGTAATTTTTTTCCTTCGCGTTTTCGAACTCAGGGCATGACTCTACACCAAAAATGATCATCAGCTTATCGAGTTCAAGAATGCTGTAAACTAGTGTTATTGGTTTTGTATTGAGTATTGTGTTAGGAGTTATCATATTATTTCCAAATGACATCTTGCATGGAAAAATTATTGATTATTTTAAAGGTGATCACCCAGTATTTGTGGAAAATGTACTAAGTGTTGTTTATTGTATTTTATCTCTTATTTAATACCCAAATCTAGTTTGAGCTATTGCACCTGGCATATCAAGATAAAACGTTCATCTGACATCTGGTACCTCGTTTCATCGTGCATGCTATACGCAAAGATAGGAAAGATGACAGGAAGGAATGTCTCCAACAATCAACGAAAGGATTGGGTGACAACTTATCACGGAAGTGAAGAATGATATTGCATATAGTGTTATTGTGAGCAGGGCCATTCGAGGGCAGAACGATGGTGTTTCTATGAAAAGAAATATTGAGCGACAGCATATACAAAAACGTTTATTTATTTATTCGTTCACTTCGTGAAGATTTTCAAATTTTTAAGGAAAATACTGCAACTATTGTATACTTCTCCATTTGTCGCATAACGATTGTGGATGTTCAATACATACAAACATACATTTATTTGTTCAACATCATTAAGACAAGACATAATCAACAATAGTACGTCACAATACTCGGTTTGTGGCTGCCGCTCTCCATTCTCGGTCGCGCCCAATGCTCGCCAGGTCACACTCCACCTGGTCCGCCCTTTGTGCTCTCTGCGCTCCTCGCCTTCTTGTGCCAACCGGATCAGTTGCAAACACCAGCTTTGCAGGGTTGTTGTCCAGCATTCTTGCAACATGCCCTGCCCACCGTATCCTTCCGGCTTTGGCCACCTTCTGGATGCTGGGTTCGCCGTAAAGTGCAGGGAGCTCGTGGTTCATCCTTCTCCGCCACACACCTTTCTCCTGCACACCGCCGAAGATCGTCCTTAGCATGCGTCGCTCGGAAACTCCGAGACTTGAAAAAAAAAAACTGTTATACGATTGTTCAACTAGATGGGACAATTGAATCTTTTGCAAATGAGATCGTTTTCCAAATTTTTCAGACTTAGAAAGTTGATCAAATTGATCCATCTCAAATAGTTTATGAACAATGGATTTTCACAAATAGCTGAAATTTTCAAATACTAATTCAAACACCAGATGAGTTCGTGCATTTACCTGAAAGGTTGAAAAAGTTGGAAACCCATCATTTGATCAAAAACCTTATCAGGATTTTTTGAAACAATCTAATCTAATCTAAATAACGGTGAACTTGTAGTAGTTTGTTATTTCTTAGAATACAATTTATTTATTGTCGCTTAGCCCTCTAATACCCAAATTTTTGATTTTGATCTAAATATTATTTTTCGTCATCTAAAATCGATTTAAACATGTTTTGGAAGATGATTCTTTTTAATTCTCGATTTTGTGAATTTCAGTTTTTGATTTTTCTAATTTTTTTTTGAACATCCCCACACTTTTATATTTTTCCTGGAAGCCTATTTGGAGTACGGATTTTTTGGGATGAAAACATTTTGAGATTTTATGATTATTGTTGAAATATTTTTATTTTTATTTTTTTTCATATAAAATTTTATTTCCCGTGTTATTTTAAGGAAATTAATTTTAGAGTGTATTCGATCCCCTTAAACTATTAAACAAGGATAGAATGGTTTGGGAAAAATTTAAAATATGTTAATTGTAGCGATTTAATACAAAATAAACAATGACTTCTAAAAGGTGACCAAAACATCCATTTTTCAATGATTTTTGAAAAATGTAAATACGCTTTAAAATACACCAAAAACCATTTTGAGATATACAAAACAGTCCTAAATATCAGCCAAAAATGTAAAAAAATTGATTTCCCTCGAAACAAAAATTACAAAAATTCTCAAACTATACCCCGTCTAAAGGCGGGGTTGGGTATTAGAGGGTTAAAGTAGTTAAATAATGACCAGGCTCAAATTCACCCGTTTGTTATTTATTAATCAGAAGCATAAACTTTACAAAACCTGAGTTTAATCGTTGTACTTATGCAATAATAAATTGAAATTATCCCATGTTAATGGGGATTCCTATGTTAATGGGACAACTATGCTGCACATGGTGGAGCATCGCAGTACATCAGTTTCAACAGACAAAGATGCTGATAAACAATAGTATAAAGGATGATATTAATGCAAATAAAATAGTTTTTTTTTTGTTTTCGAATGATGACGCGACGGAAAAAAAAATTCCCGAAGGTGAAGTAATTTAATTTATTTTACAAAGAAAGAATCATGAAAAACATTATAGGGATATGATAAAATAACATACAGATATTTCTTATTAGTAATAAGAAATAATATCAAAATAAATACAAAAGTTGTTTGTGTTTTCAAATATTATTTCAGGATTCCTTAGTTTATTATTAGATCCTGTTATGTTTGAGGTTGCTCATCACTTAGCGAAAAAAAAATGATTCATTTCATTCATTTATTTAGTATTACATCAAATTCACGATAACACTGAATCAACAATATTTCTCCACAATACACGGTTCGTGGCTGCCGTTCTCCATCCTCGGTCACGCCCAATGCTTGCCAAGTCACGCTCATCGTTCTATCTGCGCTCCACGCCTTCTTGTGCCAACCGGATCTGTCGCGAACACCAACTTTGCGGGGTTGTTGTCCGGCATTCTTGTAACATTCGCTACCCATCGTATCCGTCCAGCTTTAGCCGCTTTAAGGATGTTGGGTTCACCGTAGAGTGCAGCGAGCTCGTGGTTCATCCTTCGCCGCCACACGCCGTTCTCCTGCACGCCGCCGAAGATCGTCCTTAGCACGTGTCGCTCAAAAACTCCGAGTACTTGCAGGTCCTCCTCGACTATTGTCCATGTCTCGTGTCCGTAGAGGACCACCGGTCTTATTAACGTCTTGTACATGGTAAATTTGGTGCGGAGGTGAATCTTTTTTGACCGCAGCTTCTTCTGGAGCCCGTAGTAGACACGACTTCTACTGATGATGCGCCTTCATATTTCTCGGCTCACGTTATTGTCAGCCGTTAGCAAGGAACCACGGTAGAGGAACTCTTCTACCACCTCGAATGTACCCCTATCTATCATAAAATTGCTGCCAAGGCTTGTCCTGTCTCAGTCCCACCTACCAGCATGTACTTTGTCTTAGCCGCATTCACCACCAGTCCGACCTTTGCTGCTTCACGTTTCAGGCGGGTGTACAGTTCAGCCACCGTTACAAATGTTCTAGCAAAAATATCCATGTCATCCGCAAAACAAACAAATTGGCCGCATTTCGTGAAGATCATATCCCTGCTGTTGAACCCGCCTCGTTGCATAACACCTTCCAGGGCAATGTTGAATAGTAGGCAGGAAAGTCCATTACCTTGTATCTGTCGAGAATCGAATGAACTGGATAGTTCATCTGAAATCCTTACGCTGTTCTGCACACCGTCCATCGTTGCTCTTATCAGTTTGGTAAGCTTCTCGGGAAAGCTGTGCTCGTCCATGACTTTCCATAGCTCTGTGTGGTCGATACTGTCGTATGGCGTCTTGAAGTCGATGAACAGGTGGTGCGTTGGGACCTGGTATTCATGGCATTTCTGGAGGATTTGCCGTACGGTGAAGATCTGGTCCGTTGTCGACCGGTCGTCGATGAAACCGGCTTTAGGTGAAAGACGCCGGAAGCACTTTATAGGCGGCATTCAAAATGGTGATCGCTCGAAAGTTCTCACACATTAACTTGTCACCTTCCTTGTGGATTGGACAGATTATCCATTCGTTTCGCTTGTTACCCGCTAGCTCACCGAGGCTAGGGAAAGGTGACGATTACAGAGTCGTTTACCTTAGTTCTCAACACTACACGCTCGCAGAGGTACTCACCTGTAGTAGGAGCTACACATGCACGTGTGTTGCGCGACACGTGCCCACAAATGTGACAATGTGGAATGAATTGCCAAACAGTGCCGTACCTAGAGGGGGCTCAAAAGCTGGCCGAAGAGAAGAAATTTTACCGAAACACAGTAGGCGAGGCCTGACGACTCCCTTTTGAGTCCGATTTAGCGAAACAAAGGGAAAAAGTGGTGGAGAAATCTAATGGACAGTTGTATCTTGAACAGAATGTGCTACCTACAGAGCAATTTAGTTTACATGCCTATTTATTGACCAATTATGGCATTTTTGAGTGACGTCACAACATATGAATGGGGTACTTGCGGTTCATGCATATTCGGTGAATGACGTAGGTAGCGGTGGTGTGTGAAAGGCTTCTGATGGCTGTTGGCGAGTCTACCGGCAGCGGGACGTAGACGGATGCTCCGGGTGGCCGCCGTCGGGGCGGATGGTAACTCGAGGCTTCAGGAAACCGCTGATGGCTAGTGGGTCGTTGGTGCTTCTTGGGAGGTCGAATCCGCGAGTTCCAACGCGAGTCTAATGGTCCCAATCGGTTTACGGGATATTCGTAGGTGAACTGGTATGTAGGTTTCGGTGTGGTTCCTCGATCGACCGGACAATGGCCGAAAACAATGGCGGATGGCGTCCGGGATGGCGTAGTTGGCGGAGAGCGAGGCAACTTGGCAGAATGGCCGACGAGATAGTGGTGATTTGGCTCTCCACAATGGCCGAACAATGCAATACACGACCGGCGGGCCACGTGTCGGGCGCTTTTCCCAATTCTGTCCCAAAACTGACGTGTCGGGTCACTTATCGGTGCGCTCGTTCGGGGAAATGGCCGATGGACAATCCTGCCGAAGAAAACGGTGCCTTTTGCTCCTCCAAGAGATAACAGAAAAAAGAAAAAGGCCCTCCAGAAGGACCTACCCCATCATTAGTCTCTCGTTACGTCACTTTCACGCTTTTATCAAAGGCACAATGTAACCGTTAAATTACCTTTTTCTTCACAATATTCGGTACACACGTGATCTGCTTCTCACAAAAGTACAAAAGTGTTACAATGCCTATTCCAGTACAATAGAAACAATTTTTGAACCACTAACTTCTTCTAACTTTGCATGCAGTTTTTCTCTTAACTATGCATGCGATTCTGAAAAGATCAAACTAAAATTAAAAATCTTCACCACTGGCTATTTTAACATAAACTCACAAAAATTTAGAAGTTAGTTTTCCGACGCGCACTGATTCCGACTAGTGTTTCGGACAGAATAATCTCTTCGCGCCGATAGCTGAGGGTTTTAATAATCTAAATGGTCCGACCGAGCACGAAAAAAACCGAACTTAGTGGTGCTCTTCCAGTTTGGCAACACTTCCATCATAATTCATCCATGAGCACATGATGAACGTATGGCGAGCTTTTATTTATTTTTTTTTCTCGCGCTCACACTACTGCAAATGAACTACTTCTCTGTAGCGTATTGGTGTTGAGATCTAATCGGTACTCACTCTTTATGCCGACAAGAAGAACTCTCCCGCCTGCATAAGGTGAGTGGTATACACGGTGGGCTTGCTGGAGGAGGAAAATACCTTGCGGTGGAGCTGCAAGTAGCATTTGCAACCGCCGGTTACACACTCCTCCGGTAGCTGTTCAGTTTCCTAGATCTTGACTACTAACCGGTGCAGACAGGTGGTCCATTTTGATGAGTTCTGCTGCAATACCGTCCTTAGTGTGGGAGTTTGTTCGTTCCCGTCCTCTGCTGCATCAACATAGTCATTTCCTCCGCTGCCTTGATTCCCCGTGCTTCGCCATTCAGGTGCTCGTCGAAGTGCTGCTTCCACTTTTCGATCACCTCACGTTTGTCCGTCAGGAGGCTACCGTCCTTATCCCTGCAGATTTTGGCTTGCGACACGAAGCCTTTGCGGGATGCGTTGAGCTTCTGGTAGAACTTACGTGTTTTTTGTAAACGGCACAGCAGTTCCATTTCCTCGCACTCTGCTTCTTCCAGGCGGCGCTTTTTCTCCCGGAAGAAACGGGTCTGCTGCTTCCGCTTCTGTCTGTATCGCTCCACATTCTGTCGGGTTCCATGCTGCAGCATTACCGCCCGCGCTGTGTCCCTTTCCTCCAGAACCGCTCTGCACTCCCCGTCGAACCAATAGTTTCGTCGACTCCGTTCCACGTACCCGATAGTGCTTTCGGCTGCGTTGTTGATGGCTGCTTTGAGTGTACTCCAATAGTTCTGTAGAGGGGCCTTATCGAGCACATCCTCGTCCGGCAACGCTACTGCCTCGAGATTCTGCGCGTATGCGGTGGCGACATCCGGTTGCTTCAGTCGCTCTAGATCGTACCGGGGCGGCCGCCGATACTGTACATTGTTAATAACGGAGAGTTTTGGGCGCAGTTTAACCATCACCAGGTAGTGATCAGAGTCGATATTAGCGCCACGATAGGTCCTTACGTCGATAATGTCGGAGAAGTCGACATTGATTCTTCATTAGGGGCCTAATTGACATTTTCGATTTCTCTTCATCGATCCTCTCTTTGTGTTATTACAGACTGTATATTGAGTTTTCCCAAACATTTTTGATTGAAATGCGAAGGAGATGACTACATCTTGCTATAGAAACAAAAAGAATAATGATTTTGTTCGTTTTGATCAAGTTATTAACGAAAGAGAGAGTCAACGAAGAGAAATCGATCAAGTCAGTTAGGCCCTTATGAAAAATCATTGTCGAAGTGCCGTCCATCAATCAGAACGTGGTCGATTTGCGATTCCGTTTGTTGTGGTGATCTCCAGGTGTAACGATACGGGAGGCTGTGCTGGAAGAAGGTGCTATGAATGGCCGTGATCTCTACGCGTGGTAACAACTGCCGAAAGTTTTAAGCGCATGCATACAGCTACTAAGTAGTGATACGAATCTATATTCACACTGCGGTATATGCGGACATTGGTTATATCCGAGAAGAATTTACCGTCGATTAGAACGTGGTCGATTTGGTTTTCTGTTTGATGGTCGGGTGATCTCCAGGTGACTTTGTGGATATCTTTGCGGGGAAAGAAGGTGCTTCGGACTACCATACTACGGGAGGCTGCAAAGTTTACGCAATGCTGGCCGTTATCATTCGATACGGCGTGCAGTAGTATGGGACAAATATCAAATTCTCACTCCAGTCGACTTTTTTGATTCCATTAAGGTCCCATATGAACTGTGCAAAATTTCAGCACAATAGGTGAAACTATAATTTAGCGCAAGCGGTTCAAAGTTTTCATAGGATTTACTATGGGAAAAGTTACTCTTTCAATCAAAAAATCCCAGAGGTCGCCCTTTGTCTCCTTAATTCAAATCGATCAACGTTTCATGTAGAAAAATCATTTGTGAAACTTTCCTTCGAAGACCGCAAAACGATTGGATACTTGTGGAAAAAGTTATTGATTTATTACCGATTAGTGATCCAACGAACGCAGAACCCGTAGCTTCCGGGAAGGTAAGCCCAGCTCCCTGGGTTAGTGGGTTGGTGTCAGGCCCTGCGAGCCAGCCGTAAAAAAGACTAGCACCGGAAAATCAACAAGAGAAGAATGCGAACCGATACCAATGGCGACGACCACAGCGACGAAAAGGGACTTGCGATTGGAAGCTCGGTACGTGGAACTGCAGATCTCTCAACTTCATCGGGAGCACCCGCATACTCGCCGATATACTGAAGGACCGCGGGTTCGGAATCGTAGCGCTGCAGGAGGTGTGTTGGACAGGATCTATGGTGCGAACGTTTAGAGGTAATCATACCATCTACCAGAGTTGCGGCAACACACGTGAGCTGGGAACAGCTTTTATAGTGATGGGCGACATGCAGAGGCGCGTGATCGGTTGGTGGCCGATCGACGAAAGAATGTGCAGGTTGAGGATCAAGGGCCGATTCTTCAACATTAGCATAATAAACGTGCACAGCCCTCACTCCGGAAGCACTGATGATGACAAAGACGCATTTTACGCGCAGCTCGAACGCGAGTACGACCGCTGCCCAAACCACGACGTCAAGATCATCATAGGGGATCTAAACGCTCAGGTAGGCCAGGAGGAGGAATTCAGACCGACGATTGGAAAGTTCAGCGCCCACCAGCTGACGAACGAAAATGGCCTACTCCTCATCGATTTCGCCGCCTCCAAGAACATGGCCATTCGTAGCACCTTCTTCCAGCACAGCCTCCCGTATCGTTACACCTGGAGATCACCACAACAAACGGAATCGCAAATCGACCACGTTCTGATTGATGGACGGCACTTCTCCGACATTATCGACGTCAGGACCTATCGTGGCGCTAATATCGACTCCGATCACTACCTGGTGATGGTTAAACTGCGCCCAAAACTCTCCGTTATTAACAACGTACATTACCGGCGGCCGCCCCGGTACGATCTAGAGCGACTGAAGCAACCGAATGTCGCCACCGCATACGCGCAGAATCTCGAGGCAGCGTTGCCGGACGAGGGTGTGCTCGATGTGGCCCCTCTAGAGGACTGCTGGAGTACAATCAAAGCAGCCATCAACAACGCAGCTGAGAGCACTATCGGGTACGTAGAACGGAGTCGACGAAACGATTGGTTCGACGAGGAGTGCAGAGCGGTTCTGGAGGAGAAGGATGCAGCGCGGGCGGTAATGCTGCAGCATGGAACCCGACAGAATGTGGAGCGATACAGACAGAAGCGGAAGCAGCAGACCCGTCTCTTCCGGGAGAAAAAGCGCCGCCTGGAAGAAGCGGAGTGCGAGGAAATGGAACTGCTGTGCCGTTCACAGGAAACACGCAAGTTCTACCAGAAGCTCAACGCATCCCGCAAAGGCTACGTGCCGCAAGCCGAAATCTGCAGGGATAAGGACGGGAGCCTCCTGACGGACAAACGTGAGGTGATCGAAAGGTGGAAGCAGCACTTCGACGAGCACCTGAATGGCGAAGAGAATGTAGGCACGGAGGACCAAGGCAGCGGAGGAAATGACTATGTTGATGCAGCAGAGGACGGGAACGAACCAACTCCCACGCTGAGGGAAGTTAAGGATGCCATCCACCAGCTCAAAAACAACAAAGCGGCTGGTAAGGACGGTATCGCAGCGGAACTCATCAAGATGGGCCCGGAAAAGTTGGCCACCTGTCTGCACCAGTTAGTAGTCAAGATCTGGGAAACCAAACAGCTACCGGAGGAGTGGAAGGAAGGGATAATCTGTCCCATCCACAAGAAAGGCGACAAGTTAATGTGTGAGAACCTTCGAGCGATCACCATTTTGAATGCCGCCTACAAAGTACTATCCCAGATCATCTTCCGTCGTCTTTCACCTAAAGTAAATGAGTTCGTGGGAAGTTACCAAGCCGGTTTCATCGACGGCCGGTCGACAACGGACCAGATCTTCACCGTACGGCAAATCCTCCAGAAATGCCGTGAATACCAGGTCCCAACGCATCACCTGTTCATCGACTTCAAAGCGGCATACGACAGTATCGACCGCACAGAGCTATGGAAAATTATGGACGAGAACAGCTTTCCCGGGAAGCTGACTAGACTGATAAGAGCAACGATGGACGGTGTGCAGAACAGCGTAAGGATTTCGGGTGAACTATCCAGTTCATTTGAATCTCGACGGGGACTACGACAAGGTGATGGACTTTCCTGCCTACTATTCAACATCGCCCTGGAAGGTGTTATGCGACGAGCCGGGTTCAACAGCCGAGGTACGATCTTCACGAAATCCGGCCAATTTGTCTGTTTTGCGGATGACATGGATATTATTGCCAGAACATTTGGAACGGTGGCAGAACAGTACACCCGCCTGAAACGTGAAGCAGCAAAGGTCGGACTGGTGGTGAATGCGGCTAAGACAAAGTACATGCTGGTAGGTGGGACTGAGCGAGACAGGACAAGCCTTGGCAGCAATGTTACGATAGACGGGGATACTTTCGAGGTGGTAGAAGAATTCGTCTACCTCGGTTCCTTGCTAACGGCTGAAATAACGTGAGCCGTGAAATACGAAGGCGCATCATCAGTGGAAGTCGTGCCTATTATGGGCTCCAGAAGAAACTGCGGTCAAAAAAGATTCACCCCCGCACCAAATGTACCATGTACATGACGTTAATAAGACCGGTGGTTCTCTACGGGCACGAGACGTGGACGATGCTCGAGGAGGACATGCAAGCACTCGGAGTTTTCGAGCGACGGGTGCTAAGGACGATCTTCGGCGGCGTGCAGGAGAACGGTGTGTGGCGGAGAAGGATGAACCACGAGCTCGCTGCACTTTATGGCGAACCCAGCATCCAGAAGGTAGCCAAAGCCGGAAGGATACGGTGGGCAGGGCATGTTGCAAGAATGCCGGACAACAACCCTGCAAAGTTGGTGTTTGCTAACCATCCGGTTGGTACAAGAAGGCGTGGAGCGCAGAGAGCACGATGGGCGGACCAGGTGGAGCGTGATCTGGCGAGTGTTGGGCGTGACCGACGTTGGAGAGCTGCAGCTGCAAATCGAGTATTATGGCGGCAAATTGTTGATTCAGTATTATCATGAATTTGATGTTAACTAAATAAATGAATGATCCAACGAACGGCTTTTTGTTTTGTTTTATTAGCAGCACTGTAGCTGCTGCCTTGGTAGCTGTTGTTTCTGGGGGTGGTGATACCTCCCGCCACCCCATGCAACAACGGCAGCAGCAGTGCTGCTGATAAAACAAAACAAAAAGCCGTTCTTTGCGGTCTTCGAAGGAAAGTTTCACAAATGATTTTTCTACAAGAAACGTTGATCGATTTGAATTAAGGAGACAAAGGGCAACCTCTGGGATTTTTTAATTGAAAATGTAACTTTTCCCATAGTAAATCCTATGAAAACTTTGATCCGCTTGCGCTAAATTATAGTTTCACCGATTGCGCTGAAATTTTGTACAGGTCATATGGGACCTAAATGGGATCTAAAAAGTCGACTGGAGCGAGGATTTATTTTTTCCATACAAGCGTGTCCCATACTAGCGTGCAGCCTATTTCTCCCGATTACCAGTCTGTACATTTCCTCCCGCGCGTTCATGTCGCCGACAACGATTTCACGTCACGCGGCGAGCAATCATCGTATGTTTGCTCTAACTGTGCGTAGAACGCTTCTTTCTCTTCCTTTCGTGTGGGCAGGCTTGATCTTGATACTCCAGTAACGTATGGTAATGATGGTATCCACGAGGTGAAAAGACGGATTGTGGCTGCGAATCGGGCCTTTTTCGGTCTAGGAAACAGGTTGAAGTCCTGTAGGCTGCAAACGAAGGAAAAAAAATTGGCGTTATACAAGACTTCCAGTCGCTCTATACGGCCATGAATCGTGGACGTTGAGAGAAGCTGATTGAAGAGCCTTTGGAGTCTTTGTGCGTAAAATGCTGCGAACAATACTCGGAGATAAACTGTAAGTTGGCATCTGGCGGCGTGGCATGAACTACGAATTGAATTGTACCAAATATATAAAGAGATGAATATTATGAACCGACTGAAACACTATAGAAAATAACCTGTTATGGTATTATGTAGTTATTGGGTTGGTATTGAGGAGGTATTGAGGTATTGTACAATTATGAAAAAAAACACCATTTGTTTGGGAAAATCGTCTGTTATTATTGAGGTATTGTAATACCTTAAGTCATTATTGACGTGGTATCCATGGAATACACACCAGTTATTATTTTAGGTATTTTACCTGTCTACTTATAACCATATTCAGGTTGTAGGTACATATTGGGTTTTGCATACCTTAGTTTGGTATTCTGCAGCTATTTTCCCCTGCTCGGGAAGTTTTCAAGTCTGTTTCGTGGTAGGCCACACACACGTTGGCTTTTTGCAGTTGAGGACTTGAAACGATCAGAAGCGATTGGCCCTGGACCGTGACTAGTAGAGGAGAATGCTTCATTCGGCGTATGGTCACAGCTACGAATTGTAGCCCATCAGTATCAAGTAATTATCAGTTTATAATTTTACTACACGCTAAAACTGCTCAGCACTAAAATGTGTAAGACCTACTCATAAGTGCATAATTTCCAGACCACACAAAAATGTGTAACAGTTACACATTCTCAAAAAACAGCTGGTGCACTCGTCTAGATGCGAAATGTTGATTTTTTTTTGTTTTCCAACGTCACTAGTAAACCAAGCTAGATTGGCGTACAAAAATATTTGCGAATTGAACGACTTTGCGGACACTGGAGCTGGTTTTGTAAATGTGCAAGGGTTACACATTTTTGGTGTAGTCTGGAAATTATGCACTTTAGTGCTGAGCGGCGTTAGCGTGTAAGCATTTAATACGTAAATAAACTGAAGTTTGACAAGAATCATGAAATTCAGCACCTCGTTCTAACTTTTAAACGATAATATAAATCTTTCTAATCCATCTCATCCCTCCCAGAAAGCTAAACTGTTCCCGATCATCGTAAAGTCGATACAATCGCCGTTATACCTAATTCCCTTCAAAATCTCCCGCTTAAAGAAGCATCATCAATCGCACTACGTCGCCCTACTTAGTTTTCAGCACCCCCTTTGCGACACGTTTTCGAGGCACTATGGATAAACGTCGTCGATGATGAGGTTTGCTGTTGGGATTACGATTTGGGGAAATGAAGCGAATGCCGACCTGCTTCGTTTGTTAGTTTTCGAAACATCCCACAACAAGCTTCCAAACGGACGGGACGGACGGGTGTGGGATGTCTGTGACTTTTGTTTCCTTTGCATGGATGGTTGGATACATATTATGTGACGACCGTCTTTGAGAAATAATGGGCGACATTATCCTAAATAAACATGAACGTGACATTGAAAGTGATGATGGGGGTTGAATGAGATGGTTGAAGAGCTTTAGATGCGTGTAGTAAATTTCGGAATCGATTGTTCTTTCATTGATTCAAGATAGAATCTAGATCTACATACACATATTGACTGTGTTCTAATCGCAATTACATACAGCCTAGAAATATGTCTAATAAATGTTTTAACCTTCTTCAGCGGTCAGACAACTCGTTTCACCTCTTTCCTCAAGCCCAATTAAAAACATTTCCTAGTAATATATTTCCAACTTAAAATAGAACGAAACTTACCCGGATAGAGATTGCCGATGAGCGTGAACGGCAGACAGAGAAAATTGACCAATAAATCAGCGTACGCCAGATTGACGATGAAGCGATTGGTCGGCGATCGCATCATGGTGCTTTTCTTGACGACAATCACCACCGAGATGTTGCCCAGCAGCCCGACGATGAATATCAGCGCGTAGGCCACACTGGAAGCAGAGGAGAGGGAAAGAGATTGGATGAAAAGTTCATGGGAAAACTGGTGGCCAAGCAGAAAGTAATAAGACAAGATTTACGGCAAGAAGGTGTGATACGTCCTAGATTGATAGGTGAAATTTTTTAAACCAGTGAACTTCAAATTTAATTTTAGAATGTTTGTTCCATATTTATAAATTTTATACTCTGTTAAAAAAATGCAGTTTTATCATCGACGAAATTTTGTATCCTGATGTTCTTCAGTACCGTAAAATGGGGTAACTTTGATAGTTTTTCAGCGAATTTTCTCAATATTTTTAAATGCAACAGTATTTTCCCTACTTTTATATTTTTAAAACAAGTACTGGGGTATCAGTTATCAATTGCAATTGAAATATTCGAGATTCTAAAATATTTTGAGTAACTTTTAGTCACAGACAAACAGACGTATCACTTGGAACAAAATGCGATAAAAATCATCGTCATGCAAACAGAATCGCCCAATGCTAATAACGCTGTGGTACGCAAACCCACTGAGTAGATGGCGGTAGTGAGCAAACGTCAAACAGGAGCAAAAACGACGCGAGCGCCATGAGCGAGCGATTTGCGGACCACGGAATGTTTGAATAATCCGATAAAAAGGAAAACGATGGGAAGTGAGTAGAGTGTGACGTCTGTTTGTCTGTGTTTTAGTTTTTCATATGAGCGAGAATCAGATTTTCATTTTGGGGTAACTTTGATAATTCCCTAAAAAACACATCAAATCTCAAAAAATAATCACAGCTTGAAATTTTAGGAGTACGGACATGATGAGAGGAGCCTTGTGGACTATATCAGATAGAATATTTATATCAAAACATTGATTTTTTACTAAATTCTGCATAAAAAAATGAGTTTGTGGAGTACTGAGTGCAAAACACAATGAATTTAGCTGTCAAAATCATTATCTTTGTAAAAATATATACTTAACGGTACATCAACATATGATTACATACTATTCATGGTGAGTTTTCTTTTTTTAGGTAGTGTTTTGATGTTTTATTAACAAATTTTGAACGACACTTATTTATCTACATGAAATTACAAGGGCATTGCATACTTTTAGGCGTTTATCAATGTATGGAGATTTATGGCCCAATTTACAAAATTGCTTCCATTTCGTAAAAACACACTTCGTTAAGAGATTCAAGGCCAGATTTGGAATCGTCTATGATTAATCCATCGAGAATTAGAGCCCATTCATTGAAAAAATAGTTGTAACGAAGTCGTATAGCAGATTGTTTGAAGGGGTTGATAAATGACAAAAATATCAACAATTTTTATTTTTTGTCCAAAAAGTTGTATATAAACTAGATTTTAATGAAAATACGTCTAAGATAAACTTTCATATGCATAGAATTGATTTACGTTTGCCTTTTTCTTAACTGGTTGAAGGAATCATAGTTATAAGATAAACTATACAATGCCTGCCGCACTATCAAAGTTACCCGCATTATCAAAGATACCCCGTTTTACGGTACTCAATATTTTTCTGCAGGCTTATATCTTATATCATCTAGATTCTACCAGGGATGGGAACCCTCACTTGCAACGAGTTACACTCACTTGCGATTTTCTCTACTTATAAGATGCTAACCAAAAACAGTTTATAGAGGTCTTATAGCTTTTACCTAGTAATTTTATCTAAAAGTAAGGGTCTCACACGCATGCCAAAGTTATGGCAGAGCTATGAAAACGACTCTGAAGCATGCTTCAAAGCTGAGAGAATAATAAGTGAATGCAACTCTTTGCAAGTGAGTGTTCTTACACCTAATCCTTCTATCTTCTAACAACTATGTTCCTACCTATGTATTTGCCTTTTTCATCTTTTATCTTCCAGCTTCATCAATTTGTCTTATTCTATCTTCTTGAATCGAAAACAGCAGGATTTTCCACATTCCACATCGAGCTTCGATCTCCTAACTATTTATAGCAGATGTTTCTATCATCTCTCTACTAATTTCTTATTTCTCTACATTACATTTCCTATCTTATATTATCTATCTTATACTATCTACCTTGTTCTATCTATCTTCTAACATATAACTTAAATTCTTCATGTTCTATCTCTTCTTGTATCTTCCTTTTTCTAACTTATATTTTCTACCTTTTATTTCTACATTTTACCTAACCTATAGTTTCTTGATTTGTGCCTCTAGTTTCTTGCTTCTCATTTTAGCCTCCTGTGTTCTAACTTCTAGTTTTCAGGTTTCGGCTTCAAAGTTTCTATTTTGTAACTTCTCTCAAGAAGCATAACCTAATTGAGTTTAATTAAGTAGCACACATCGTTTACAGCTCTTTCATATGATTGTGTCGATCTTCTAGCTTATATATATATATATATATATATATATATATATATATATATATATATATATATATATATATATATATATATATATATATATATATATATATATTTGTGGAGCGAACCTGGTGTGAAGAATAAAGCACGTGACTAACACACCGAGGACTTGGTATCGAATCTCACTCCCGATAAACTGACAAAATGTGAGTTCTTCTTTCGGAAGGCAAGTAAAGCGTGGGTCTCGAGATGAACTAGCCTAGGACTAAAAATCTCGGTCATACATACATATAAGACTTTGCTCTACTTCCGAAGGAAGAACTTACGTTTTTTAAGTTTGGCGGTAGTGGGATTCGATTCCAGGTCCTCGGCGTGATGGGCATGTGCTCTCGCTATTTTACCACCAGGTTCACTTCATAATGGATGCTTTATCAAAAAGGAAGTGGTTAATAATATAAATAAATTTTGTTATATCTTGGCTGTGATATTTTGGAGAGACAATCCGTTCAGGTTCGCGTAGTGGATAAGACTGATTTTTATTCATTAAAGATTAATCTACGATGCCTAACTCTACACAGCTTATTTTTAAGGGGAGGTACCATATTCGGTGTATAAAATGCAGTTCAAAACATAGTCAACCAATCGCGTACGATTTCCGTACGTCTTGGTGACGAAGGTTACTAAAAGGAAATATGCAAGAAATTTGGGTGATGTTATGCCACAACAATCATGCTGTGTTTGGGTCGTACATTCTAGACCACCGGAAAAAAAACATGTGGTAGCAATAACTTCGAGTGTAACAGTTTTCTCTGGGACAACAAGTGCGGAAGGCACTTGTTGTTTATTCTTGTGAATTCATGAGTCTGCTTCTCATGCTATTATTCAATGTCTACTTGGAGGGTCTGTGTAGAACAGATAGTTGTGAAATTTGAGATGGTTTCTTATTTCACTTTAGCAATTAGAAACTGTTGAATGATATTATGCTACAATTTCAATATTGCTGGGAAGTTCGATGAGAGTGAGGGGTTAACACTACTTGTGCATTAGGGTCATTACCCAAGTAACATTTTTAATTCTATTTGGTTTTATTTGTTTTTATGATAGTTTTATCGGAACATTGCATATTCTAGTTGATCTTATCGGAGTTTCAGTTGAGCACAACTATTCTCCGTCAATATGTGGTTTTAAAAACACCTCCAAGAATACTTGAGGTTCAGTTCAAAAAACCATAAACACAACAAGAACTGTTGAACTTATTTTCAGTTTTATAAGGTTCTTGTAGTTATCTTCAATCATCCGTTCTTGATCAAGAGCAACTGTTCTCGCATAAGAACAGTTTGGTACATGAAAAATACAAGAAAAAACTCAAGCATCAGATTTTGATTCTCATCGTTCCATTATTGCTGCCAATCAAGAACACCTACCCGGAAACCCAACCGCAACGCGGCACAGTGATGCGGCTCCATACAAAAGTTGGCGAAAAGTCTTAACATGAATTGTATACCTTCACAGCTTACCAAACTTTGTTATTTATTAGAATTAGTTACCAAGAAGACATTTTGACATCCCATGAGTCACATTGGCCATTTTTAGGACTATTCCGGATTCCTGGTTCCCCCGGGGAACAGGACAATTTTTGGATATTTTTAGAACCCATCTTGCGACACGCCATTTTTCATGATTTTGAAAAATAGGTCCAGTAGAAGTCATTTCCGGACTTTTGGGCGAGATTGGCCACTTTCAGGACCGTTCCGGATTCCTGGTTCCCTCGGAGAAAAGGACAATATTTTGATGTTTTTAAAACCCATCTTGCGACACACCATTTTTCATGATTTTACAAACACGTTCCATTAGAAGTCATTTCCGGAATTTTGAGCTAGATTGGCCACTTTCAAGACCATTCCGGAATCCTCGTTCCCTCGGGGAAGAGGACATTTTTTGGATGTTTTCAAACTCCATCTTGCGACACACCATTCTTCATGAATTTCAAAAATATGTACATTTGTAGTCATTTCAGCACCTTTTCTGGATGGCCATCTAGAAAACATGACTCTACTGAAAAGTCAAACGAATGAACATGTGCAAGTATACGGAACCGTCTAAGATTATTTTTTTAAATCGCGGCTTTATAAAACAATTATTAGTATTTGTGTTATATTGAGCAAAAATTAAGCTTGATTATTAAAAATTATTGAAATACGAATCAGTTGGTGTATTATAAATTAGTTCCTCATATTGCTCAATATGTCAAAACAACAATAACATTTAAATTAGTTATACATTTCGTTTCATCAGTCATTATGTTCAAAATTTTAATTGTTCTTTTTGACTTATCCTAATAAAAAAAAACAGAAAAAATAAGAATAATATTCATTCGATATCCATGGGTGAACCGATTGCTAACGACGATGATAATTATAAAGAAGCTTGTTGAATATATGACAAAAAACTTAATGACAAAAGGTCGAATGGATAAAAGGTCAAATGGACAAAGGGTAGAAAAGGCAAAAGGTACTACATTGCAATTCGAAACAGAAAGAATATTATTCAAAAGAATGTAGAATACTATTTAAAAAAAGTATTAGTCATCACGCCAATAACTGTAAAAACAAGTTACTCGAGAGAACAGCCATCGTTCAATAGAGGTATAAGTTCTTCGAAACACTTATACCAGGTAAAAACCAACTATTATAATAAGCCCAGATTAGAGGTTCGATTACGATCAGAAAAAAATTGTCGACTTCTTGGATATAGTGTGGTATTATGCCTATTATGCAATATACAAATACAATACAATGGAAAGCAAAAGAAACCCTGCATATAAAAATTGTGGAAGCGCTAAAAGAACTCTAAGTTGAAGAGATGCAGGTCAAGTTGCAGTGAGAACATAAAACAGGAAAAAAGATGGTCGCATCGGCATTGTTTCTCTTCTTTATGTTGTCAATTCAACATTCGTCCTTCTGTCCTTTCAACCTTCTCTCCTTTTTTTTCGTTTCGACCTCTTGTCCATTCGACCTTTTATCCATTCAACCTTTTGTCCATTCGACCTTTTATCCTTTCCACCTTTTGTCCATTCGTCCTTCTGTCCTTTCGATCCTAGTTACTTCATTTATTTCGATCTTTCGACCTTTTGACCTTCGACCTTAGACCTTCGACCTTCGACCTTTTAATTTTTGACCTTTTGTCCTACGACCCCCTGAGAGCATATTTTACTATTCTTTTATTCATTCGACCTTTTGTCCATTCGTCCATTTGTCAATTTGTCCATTCGACCTTTTGTTCATTCGACCTTCTGTCCATTCGACCTTTTGTCCATAGACTTTCGACCTTTTGTCTTTAGACGTTCTGTACTTCGACCTTTTCTGCTATAGCCCATCCGTTCAGGCACAACCCGAAGAACATTCATAAAACATCACACGAAAGAGCTGTTACACGCCATGTTTTGACGTTACTACATACATGTTTCTTGCCACAAGTTCCCCGGAGCACCACGAAACGAAACGTCCGAAAATTTTCTAGCATAGCTTCCGCTATCGATGATCTGTTTCAGCCAGCAGAATACCCTATAGTGTAAACATATTTTTAACTTTACTTAACCTTCCGTAACTCGCGCGGTTGGCTACCTGCGTCAGCACCACGCTAACGCTGAGTACAAAAAGCGAGATTTTTTCAACGTGTTGTACAAAATACAACAGCGCGATCGCTCGAGGGTTAAAACCAGGTTTCCTATAGACCTAAATGGTTGAAGATGCGGTAAGTGTTATGGTCAACATGATATGCTTTGTAGTCGATTCCCGGTGATCATTGTACCACAAATATTTTTTTTACTTCAACATCGAGTTCTTAGCAAAATTTTCAATCGAATGATGTATAAAATGGTGTTGTTTGGTTAAAATGTCATTGGGCTGTAAGGGTTCGATTTTCCACGTTTATATATGACCCTACCCAACAAACATTTTTGCTGTACAAGAGTGGAACAAAGTACTCTTAAGCAAACTTTAGCTTAAGAGACTGCTATTCAGCTAGTTCTGTTTCTTGGGTAGTGTATTATTTATAAGTTTTTTGTTCAGCTCGTACGGTTTATACTTTATCGAAAATGTTGATGCCATTTTATATTACCCCAGAATAATAAGTCTCCGTGCATAAATAAATAAGGTATGCCTATTTTATATTCGAATTTGGGTCATATTGACCCTAGTATACTAATAGAGACAACGACTGAACGCTGCCTTCATTCGCACTGCATGTACGGCTCCGTTAAACTCTAGGACGTGTGAGCTTGGACGGCTCAAGTGAATAACACAAAAATGCAATGAAATCGTTTTAGCATCGCCAATCTCAGCTGCAAATGAAAAAAAAGAACCCATTTTAACATATGCTTTTACCCTAACTACAATGATATGCATACTAAGTCCAGGCACGAACGGTATTATTTTGTACTAAATATTGTATCATACTCTATGTTCAAGGGACTTAAAACATATGTTGCGCAAGTTTGCGCAAGATGACCCATTGGTTTTCTGAAAGACGACATGGAAATCTTCAAAATAAGCATAGCGTGAAATGTGTCCAACTGCGTCCTCATATTTGAAAACTTAGTTGAATTTTTTTTCGTTTCCCCATACATTTTACAAAGAAACTAAAAATGCAACACTTTTCAACACATACTTTGTAATGCTGTAAAAACATCAATTTCGGTTCAATCTTATTGAAACATTGGTAATAAGCTCTCGAAACATATAGAAATAGTACAACAATAATACAGGACCCATATCTGAAAGTTGATTTTTTGACTTTTCGCCGCCCTTGCATCACTGTGCGCGGTGCAGTGCCAAGTTCCTCCGGTTGCAGCATCCGAAATGAGGTGGGTATGGTCATCCAGGACGTCGTTTCCCGTGCAATCGGGGTTCCAATCATCGATCTTCAAAATCAACAACTACTTACCTGTTGGAAGTGCTGACCGGAGGAATGAGGCACTGCACCGCATCAAGGCCGCTTATCGAAAAAGGTCTGCCAGGTTGGCAACGGTACCGGGCTGATAAATCAATTCATCGGACAAGATTTACAAAATCCACCGCGGTGCGATAATTTATTGTTTGTTTACAATTTGGCGTACATGTTTTATGACGTTCTTGGCAGAGTTAGCATAAACCTACATCAAGAACGTTATAAACCTGAGTACTCTTGAGTAATACTTCTTACCTTTGCATAAGATGAAATAAATTTAAGACGTTCTGGATGGAGGCCAACCAGGCTGCATTGAGAACGTTATAAATCCTAGTATTCTTGAGTTATGCTTTTAGCTCTGGCATGAGTTGAAAGAAATTTAAGACGATCTTATGGTGATTTTGATTAAAACCATCGATGATGGACCGACCACCGGCCTAAATTTCAATGGAAGCCATGTTGAGAAAACTCATGAGCAATGTTCGCATGACCAGGAATAATATTTTTAAATATTTTATTAGTGCGTTATAATGGAAGCGCGTTGCAATTTTTGGAAGTATCTTGCAACATATATACGATGAATTTTGCTTGGCATTTGGTATCCTTGTTACACCACGGAAATATTTCCAATTTGTGTAATAAATTAATCCCGATTACAATAATGTGTCATTTTCATTGTGTTTTTAATTTCAATTTAATTCACCAAACTTGTCTGTCGACATAAAAGCTGCATCAGCAACAACACTGACAAATTTATTATCGTTTTATCGTGCACTTGAAGAATTCTACAAGGAGAGAGCAATTCGCCTTGAGGACAACTTGGGAAGTACAACAAGTTTTAAGAGAAATTTAAAAACAACTCTCCAAGAGCATCTTAGGATGGGCCTCTTTGGTCTTATGGCGGGTTTATGGTTGAGTTGATGTCGTGTTGCAGAGCAATTTGGTTTATGCATGGTTTTAAATAACAGGTGTTGAAGAATACTTCAAAAGCATTATAAAATTAATTTTGTTACTTGGGTATAGACCCACACCGTACACTACATCAGCGAGCTGTTCCCAACGTGATGCATTAGGATGTTTAAAAAAATTAGGATGATGCCGTGCAGGGTTTCCGAGGAGATTTTAGGGGAGTTTCAGAAGTTTCAATGCGTTTCCTGGAGTTTCACAGGAGTTCCCGATGGCATCAAGGGGCTTCATAGGCATCCAGGAGTACTGCAGAAGGATTCAGAGTATTTTCAAAGGAATTGCAAGTCTTTTCAGGAGGTTGTATTGCAGGAACTTTCAAGGCAAGTTTCAGGCAGCTTCGAAAACTTTCGGGAGATCTTCAGAGAAGTTTCAGAAGGGTTTGGGTTCGTTTATATACACTGGAACCTCTTTTTATGCCATTGGAGGGGGTGCATTAGTTAAAAAGGGCATAACAAGAGGAAATTTCATGCATAAATTAAGTTAGGGCTTCAATGACGAAGCTTAGTCTACGAGAACAGGTCTTACTCTTGGGCATTTGGGATAGGACCAAGGGGATTTCCATGAAGTTCCCAGAAAGCCCTAAAACAGAGGATTCCAAGCGGTATCATGGAATTACAGGAGCCTTTTAAGGGCGTTTTGTCAGATTTTGTTGGCGTTTTAATGGGATTATTAGAATTTCAGGGACATTTCAATAGTATTAAGGGGGTTCAAGAGACGCATCAAGGGGCTTTTAAGGCCGATTAGGAGGGTCTCAGGAGCCTTTAAGGAGCGTTACATGGAGTTTCAGGAGCGTTTCAAGGAAATTCGGGGACATTAAGGAGAGTTTCAGGATCGTTTTAGGATCTTTTCAAAAGGTTTTGGGAGTGTTTGATAGCATTTCAGAATTCAGGGGCGTTTCAGGGATTTTGTTGGCGTTTTGATGGAATTATTGGGGCGTTTTAATAGTATTAAGGGGGTTTCAGAGACGTTTCAAGGGGCTTTAAGGCCGATTAAAGGGGCGTCTCAGGAGGCTTTAAGGAGCGTTACAAGGAGTTTCAGAGCAAACAGAGGCATTTAAGAGAGTTTCTGGAACGTTTTAAGAGTTTTTCTAGAGGTTTTAGGACACGGTGTCTGAATGGTAGAAGAATATTTTTAGAAAAAAAAAATAATCAATGGTGGGTGACTTACCAAATGAAAGATAAGGGTCTATTCTTTCATTTCGTGCTATCAGCGAAATGTTCTATCGGTGGTTATTTTCCCTTACAAATTCTGGGTAAAAAGTACCCAAAAAGTGGGCAGTGGCTCGAAAAAAATAAAAATTGTTCTAGACTCCCCGATAGAACATTTCGCACTTAGCCTCAAATGAAAGAGGACACCCTTAGTTTTCAATTTGGTGGGTGACTGATTTTTTTTCGATAATATATTTGTCACAGACACCGTGAGGAGCGTTTGATAGCATTTCAGAGGCGTTTCAAGGGGTTTGAGGGTGCGCTTCATGGGATTTTTGGAGCCTTTTAAAGGTGTCCCAAGGTATTGCAAGGCAGTTTCAATGAAATTACGGAGGTTTCAGGGGCGTTTCGAATGGATCATGAAGAATTCAAAAGCACTTTAATAGGAATATAGAGGTTTCATGGGATCCGAGGGGGTTATGTAGGAATTTCAGGGGCGTTTCAAGGAGTTTCAATGGTTTTTGTGAAAGGGTCTCTGTAAATCCTGAGAAACTTCCTGAAATGCCTCCGAAATCCCCATAAAAACCTTCGGAACCCATGTAGTGCTCCTAAGATACCCCAAAACACCAGAAAACGCCTCCGTAACGGCTCTGATAAAACCCGTTGAAAATGCTCGGAAACTTCCTTGAGTGCCTCCGAAATTCCTACATAGCCCCCTCGGATCCCATGTAACGCACATCAGACCCTTCGAAACCCCCGAAAACGTGTCCCTAACGGCTCTGATACCCACCGAAAATGCTGTGAAACTACCGGAAATGCCATCGAAATCCTTTTAAAACCCCCTCAGATCCCATTGGACCCCGCTGAGACCCTTCGAAATCCCCGAAAACGCTCCTGCAATGCCTCTTAAACCCATCGAAAATCCTCTGAAACTCTCTGTAATGCCTTCGAAAACCTTCTCAGATCCCCGTAAATGTGCCCCGAAAATCAATTTCTCCATAGTCTCGCTCTTCCGGTTCTCGAGATACCCACACGACTCTTTCGCAGTTTTTGAAGCCACTTGAGATCCATGTCTACATTGCGAAACTGTCTTTTTGTACTCCCATCATCTTTATTTGTGTTACAAACATGATACTATTATATGCTGTATTCAAGACAAACAACATTCTATGCATGGAATGTTATTAGTAAAAAGCATTACGACAACAGTGGTGAAAAAATACTGTACGGCTCATACTGTTTGAAACATCCTGGGAGTCCCTAAAACGCCCCTGAAATGCCCCTAAGACTCCCTAATACATCCCTAACACCCTTTGAAATGCGCCTGACACTTTCTGAAGCACACCAGAGACCCCCTACAATCGTGCTAATATGCTCCTGAGACCCGAAATAGCCCTCTGAAATCTCCTTAGATCTCCTGACACGCCCCAGAGGCCCCCTTGAACGCCCTTGAGACTTCCTGGAATCCCCCAAGTAACAATTAGTGCTGAACAGTGGGAGTATTATCGGACCATTAGCTGGGTAATGGTGTCAGTGGCTGAACACAATGACAGCTGAATTTTGTTCTGAAGTATGGCTTATTCAATCTCTAGATGGCTGAATATCAATTTGAATAGAATATTTTTCATCTGTGTAACCAGTTTTAAAACATACATATATATGCTGAATTATTCATCTGCTGTTCAAACTTTAATAAAATTATTGTTCGGACAGAACCATACCGGCATAGAGCTCTACCCCTACAACCACAATCAGGAAATCGGTCATCTATTCGGTTATCATATTAGAGTCTAGTCACACAACGTAGATCGTCCACAGTTGTATGTACATTTAATATTAGGAATAAATATGTGAAGTGTACGCTAGTTGTTTTACTATTCCGAAGATACACCTGGGTCAATTCCTGCCACTAGCACAAACATAATGACCCTGGTCACGGCACCATTATGTTCGTGCTAGTGGCAGGAATTGACCCAGGTGTATCTTCGGAATAGTAAAACAACTAGCGTACACTTCACATATTTATTCCTAATATTAAATGTACAACTGTGGACGATCTGCGTTGTGTGACTAGACTCTAATATGATAACTGAATAGATGACTGCTTTCCTGATTGTGGTTGTAGGGGTAGAGCTCTATGCCGGTATGGTTCTGTCCGAACAATTATATTAGACAGCTAACCCAAGCAAATTTTTGTAGCGGTCCACTTCGCTTCTTCAGCCTCAATGTAAGCTTAGTTCAACTTATGTTCTTGATTATTTAGATTCAACAACTAATCAGAGCCGTAGCGTGGTCCCATGGCGCCCTTGGAAAGCATCCACATTGGCGCCCCACGACAATTGTACATTGCTAATGTGTAAAGGCTTGTAGTTATTTTTTTCGGAGTTTCTTTAAATATTGGATGGTGTTTCGAAGAAACAAATCCCCCCGTTTTTTATATTTTTAATTACAGCATTTTTCATTCGTGTTTTTCTTCAGAAATTTCAATAAAAGTTGCCCAAATGAAATTATGCAGGAATCTTGGAAAAAATTCTTGAAAGAATATCCGGCGCACATCAAAACCCTAAAGACATTTCAGCAAGATTTTCCAACAGAATTCATGGAGTAATTCTTGCAGAAATTCCTGGGGTAGTTCATGAAGAAATGCCTGAAGGAATGCTTGTAAGAGTTTGTGGAGAACTACTGAAAGAAGTTCTGAAAGAATACAAAGAAGAATTTTTGAAGGAATTTCTGAAAAAGTTTCTTGAAGAATTTTATGAAAGTTTAAAATAAAACGCCTCGAAGATTTTATGAAAAAATCCCTGAAAAAATGTCTGAAGGAATCAATTACAGACTTTTTAAAGAATCCGTTGAAGATATTTTGTATGAAATCAATGGCAGATTTTCAAGCGGATTACCCAGAGAAATTTCTGAAGGAACTTCAAATTTGGGGGAATTTTAGCAAAAACTTATGGATCAACCTCGAGTGATCATGGAACAATTTTGGAAGGAATCAATGCATGATTTTCTAAGATATATGAGAGATTTCATCTATGTATCTAAAAAAATCTATATACAACTTTCTGAAGGAAACTTTGATTAAATTTCTGAAGATAAACTTAGACGAATTTTGGAAGGAATTCTTAGAGGAATTTCCGAATAAATCCCAGGAGGGAATCTCTGCTAAATTTTCTAAACGAATCAATGGAGGAATTACTGAGGAAATCCACTGAAGAATTTCTAAGTAATCCTTAAAAATATGTTTGCGAGAATCTCTATAAGAATTTGTGAAGAAAATGCTGGAAGTTTCAAAAGAAATTCATCGAAAATTTTCCAGAACAACCCCTGGAAAAAAGTATGATATAGAAGTATTGAGAAAAAGAGATATGAAGAATTTTTGAATGAATCTGTGGATAAATTTCTGAAGGTATTCTTGAAAGAAATTTACAAATTTATCCTTGAAATATTTTTTGAAACAATATCTGCCAAAATTTCTTAAGGAATCTGGGGAAGATTGTCTAATCAAATCTTTGGAGAAATATCAGGAGAAATCCTTCCACTAATTTCCAAATAAATTCCTTAAAAAAATCCTTAATTTCTAAACGAATAAAAGAAATATTTCAATTAATGCGAAGAAAATGATCGGAAGTAACCTCAAGACATTCCCCATTGAGAATGTTCAGGATTTTTTAGCAAATAAATTTCACTGAAATTTAGAAAGCATTTTATTTTTTCTTTGCTCATTGAAAAAGCTAAAATAGTTCTTAAATTTAAAATATTAGATAAATTCCCGGTAAAATTATGATAAATTTTAAAAATAAACTAGAATAAACTAGAGAAATCCAAATTTTTAGGCTACGGAAAAAACTAAAAAAAAAACATTACCAATCTTAGATTACTGAAAAAAGTCAAACCTTGTCAAGCCTTAGACCGTTTTGGCGCCCCTCTAAGGCTAGCGCCCTTGGCGGGGGCCCACCTGGCCAACCGCACGCTACGGCTCTGCAACTAATACTCTCCTTTTCCAGCATGTGTAAATAGCTGTGTGTGGTGTAGGTGCTAAGGGGTTGTGTGATGTAGGTGCTAAGGTCAGGAGGTCCGAAGTTCAATTCCCAGTTTTTCCATAGTTTAATCTATACATTCCTAAATATCTCTTCCGGAAACAGAATGTCGCAAAAAGTAACATTTATAAGCTCACGAAAGTGTTTTTTTTACATAAAAATTAAATTTGATTGATTTCTGACTAAGCCTTAGATCAGCCTTTCAATGAACCTAAAATCAGCTAAAGATTGAATAAAATCACATAAATTTGATGTTTAGGAGCTGAGTAATGGTTACCACTCTTGTGCTCAGCATTTGTTCAAATGAAGGCTGTTTTAAAATAGTTGGAAAAACGTTTATACTGCATCCAATTGTTACCTTGGTCCTTGTGACCCCTGGAACCTCTTGAGACCCTCGAAAACGCTCCTGAGACCTCCTGGAGCTCTCTGAGGTATTCTTAAATACCCTGAGACCTCCGGGTACCCCTGAAACCCCCTGGAACTCCCTTGAAATGACGCAGAGATTTCCTGGTATCCCTTGGGACCCCTTGAAATGCTCCTGAGACCCCCCGATGCGCTCATGATACCAACTGGATCCTCCTGAAACCCCCCCCCCCCCCTTAATGACCCTGTGACCTCCGATCACCCTCTGAAACCCCGGGGACCCCCTAAAAATGTTCCTGAGATCTCCTGGTACCCCAGCGAAACCTCTTGAGAACTTTTGAAATGCCGCTGCAAATTTCCTTTGTTCTCACCTATAAACACCCTCTGGCCACCGCTGCATAGGTACCCTCATTATTACGTTTTCATATGCACAATACTTATGATAACACAAGTTTACAAAATAAAACGAAAGTCGTGAACTTCTGTCAACGACCAAAATTTTTGAAGCACAATTTAGTGCTGATTTCGAAACCGACCTTCAAAAAATCTTAAGTAGAACAGTTTTTGAGTTTTAGCTCAATATCGAGTTTTGCAACTTTTCAAAATATGTAATTTATTAAAATTCAAATACATTGCGTTTTGTTCAACCAATTTTAAATCTTTTTTCATAAATTAAAAGCTGAATACAATACCATTCGATCATCTGAATACAGGTATTGCGTCAGATTGATGAAATTCAAAATATTGGCGAGTTTTAGGGACAATCTTCTTAAATTTAAGCAAAATTCCCAAAAATTTTTGAAGAAATGCATTTTTTTCAATAAGAAAAAACCAACTTAAAAATTCTCTCTCGACGTTTATTTGACACATCATATGTAGCCGAGTTACAGTAAAAATTTCAGATCAATCGGAGCATTGATTACGGAGAATGAGATGTTTGAAGTGAGCAACTTTGCTTAAAAATAGAACAAAAATCGATTTCAAATTATCAACCTTGTATGGAAAGTCGAAAAAATTTCAGCTCTACTGTATTTTTTTTCTTTCGCGTTTTCGAACTCAGGGCGTGATTCTACACCAAAAATGATCATCAGCTTACCGGGTTCAAAAATGCTGTAAACTAGTGTAATTTATATTGGTTCTGAGTAGCTCTTTATTTCTGTTTGTGCAGGGCATAAAAAGGTGCATACATTAAAAGTGCATTAAAATATGCATTAAAAGAGGGTTTTGTATATTACAAAACGCTAAAAGGACTGGAAGGGGTATACTGTTGTGTTAAACTTCGCACAAAGTTAGAAAATTTCCCATAAAGAGTTGTTACGTGGGTGAAGGAGGAGGTCTGAAATTGTCAAATTTGGCGTTACTTTACGTTTCAGGGAGAGTTTCCAGGGGTTCCAGACTGCTTCAGGTTCTTTTATTAGAGCTTAAGATGGGCTGCAAATAGATTTCAATGCGTTTAAGTGTGTGGACTGCAAAGAGAAACTGCAAAGCCGTGGATTTCACGGGGTTTCGGGAACTTCAGCAGAGTTTAAGGGAAAACTACGGGGATCCAAGGTGAGTGCATTATTGCAGGGGGTTTCAAAAGAGTTTAAGAGAAGTCTACGGGTCGTCAGGGCGGAAAGTGTCAGAGGGCATATCAAGCTTTTCCAGTCGTTTCAAGATGTCTGAGGGGATATAGGGGAGATTCTCAAAATGTTTGAAACTGAACGCTACCAGATTCCAGCATTTTGATCTTAGCTTTTAGCTTTGGGTTTTAAGTTCCGATATGTTGCTTTTTCTATATAGCAATAAGTTGTTTATAGCTGAGCTAGAAGACCCTCATGGGGGCTTACTGTATATGTTTAGGGCGTAACAAGGTGTTCCAATGCATTTCAGGCGCTTCGAGAGGTTTCAGGGGCCTTGCGAGAGTTTAAGAGATGTATTGGGCTGCTTAGTGCTTATAGCCACAGCTGTGAAGGCATGGGTATTCAGCATGCCCATGTTGAGCGTGACGAGTTTGATTCCCGGTCGGTCCACTTTTCAAAATTTCCTTGATTTTCTTGGGCATAGAGTATCTTTGTGTCTGCCACACGATATACACTCATGCAAAATGGTTATTAGCAGAGGAAGCTCTGAGTTAATAACCAGTGAAGAGAATTGTCAGACAAAAGAGGCACAAAACAAGCAACAAAGAAGGTGCGACGATGAGTCTTTATCCCTACTGGCGACAGATAATGACATGATCTCGAAATTTTTTGTTGCAGACAAAACGGAAGCTGCATTTGTTGCGTACACACTTAGAAAAAATCATGTAAATTTCCGTCATAATGGATGCACATATTCAAGCAACACATATGACGTAAATTTAAACGCCCAAGTGACGAAATTTTCTGTCACATTTGACTGAATATTTAGTCATATGAAACGTAATGATGTACGATACAGAAATTGTTTACGTCACATTGAACTCAATTTTACATGAATGACGTATTTTTAAGTCAGAAGACCTATAAATTTACGTCTTCAAGTTGTTTACGTCCTGTGCAATAAATGTACGTCACGAGTAATTTTGATTTTTTCGTAGTGTGTACTTTTCAACTCGTGAATAATCAATTATTACTAACCCAAAGTCGAAACTGTTTGATGATAGTGCTTCATCAGAGTTGCAGTGTTTACCGACTCGAAGTTATCGTTCGAAAATCGCAATGCAAGGCTTAAAAATCTCTAAACTCGTGGTGTACGATGTTAATCTCATTATTTTCAAGTTGGGACAAATTTATGTCGCATGGGTTGTTTTGTCACAACAAATACTGGTTGCGACATTGTCATTATTGTTGCGCGATGGTTGAATTTTGATTCACTGGTAGGGGCTGTTCATAAACTACGTAGACCAAAATTTGGCCATCTCAAAATCCCCCCCCCCCTCGTAGACTTTTGTCCATACAAAAATAAAATAAAATTTGTATGGAGCGTAGACTTCGGCTGGAAACAAACCCCCCCCCCCCCTCCCCCAATAAAGTCTACGTGGTTTATGAACGGCTCCTGTAGAAGTTCTCACGCTAAGCTGAGGAGCACGTTTTGCCCCAGTTGGGACGTTACGCCAAGAAGAAAAAGGGTACGGGGCTCGACATTTTTTTTTTGGGTGTTTCAAGGCGTTTCAGTGGATTTTAGCGGGTTTTAGTTCGGTTTAAGGGAAGCCTACGAAAGCTTTATGGGGGTTTTCTGAGCGACTTCAAGTCATTTTGAGAGGTTTCAAAGTATTGCGGAGGGTTTCAAAAGAGTTTAAGGGAAGTGCACAGGTTCTAAGGGGGAGGAGGTTTCTTTTTTAGAGGGGGGTTCCAGGCGTTTCGAGATGTTTCCAGGGGCGATCAGTTTCCAGCATTTAGCTTTATTCTTTGTGTGTTTAAGTTCTGTATGGTTCCTGAGAAATTCTGCTTTCTATCTATGTATAACTGTGTACTAGTTGGGAACTACTGATGTTGAAAGGTTTAAAATTAGATCGAATCAGACCATTATAAATCACGAAAACTACCTTGTAAAATAAGCCACTGAAACCCGCACCGACGCGATACTTACCTCAGCAGCACCGTCCCCACCAGTCCGTACCGTAGCTCGTAGGCAGGATCAATCACCAGCAGCCCATCAAAGTCCTCCACTTCCGCTTCCAGTTCGTCATACTGCGACTGGCTGAGGTTGGTCAACGACGGGGATGCCATCGATTCCGGTCCATAGTGCACGACGAAGCAGGTCCAGTTGTTCCGGCTCGATCCAATGCTGGTGGAACAGTTAATCAAATTGGATTCCATCCGAAAAATGCCGGCGAATGGCGCGAAACGATTCGGTGTAGAGCGCGAGGATGATAAGTGCGTTGCCGGGATGATGCCGTTGCCGTGGCCTATGGTCACCCTCAAATTGTGCCGACGGATAACGAAACGGTAGAGACGGAACAGATAATATATCGCATTTTCCGTTTCATTGGCACGATGTTGCTGGTGGTGATGGATCTGCTCTTGTAGGCTTCAGACGAATCGTGGGTTGTTAGATTAATGAGGTCGTAAAGATGGCCAATAATCTGAAAAAAAAAAGAACAGATAAGGAAGCATTGAAAATTTGGAAGGAATTGTGGGCTCCCTATCTTTAATGAGACTGTTAATGCTGTTTGGGATTAAATTCACATGGAATACTAAATTTACTCTCAGTAGCAAGGTCGCTTCAACTAAAACAAACCAGCGTAAATCAAAAGTCTTTTTCGCAACAATCGCCATAACTTTTTAACAATTTCCATTACTGCGTACAAGATATTCACCTTAGACGCACCCACACACACCGCAAACAGTGATTCAAAAGCCGCATAAATTACTCAATAGACGGATTTCGCGCCAACTCGAACAAATGTTGGCAGCACCCTCTCAGATTACAACGAAACTTTCTTGGTGTGTAGACCTTGCCCAGATAAGCCACTTTGCATACTCATTTTTCTAATTTTTTTTCTCGACTGACTTTTGAAAAGGGCAAAACTTTTTTTATGGATTTTTAAAAAATGTTTTTAATCAAAAAAATGACTACTCCTACAAAAAAGTGTTGTATGGGTGATTATCACAAAATAAGTCAAATTTTAAGAAAAAAATACTGAAAAAAATCCAAAATGAGCCCTACACTGAAAAAAATCATTTCTAAAAATTCAAAGTTGATTTAAAAAAAACACCATTTTTGATTTTGATGAAATTTTGTCTCAAGGCAGGTAATTATGTTCCCTACCAACCGTCCATACATCACAAGATAGGCACTTTTAAGGAAAAAAAGTTTTTCTAACAAAAACTTTTTCTTGTTCGAATGATTTTTTTTTCAGTGTATTTTGTTATCAACAATAAAACCAGTGAAGGCCATAACAATCCCAGAATCCAATGAAACTCAATTTTCTAGGAGATTTTGTGTTATTTATTCAATCATTTGGAAGGGTTTTCCTATACATAAAAAACTGAAAATATTACAAATGTATTTTCTTAGGAAATGTAATGTTTGATCGCAATATGTATTGAAGTGCACTTTTAAATATACAATTATTTATAATTATGAATTTTTCAAATATATATATATGTGTCTTAGAGCCAATTTCAAACATGTTCTTTTCTATTTTTTTCCGATCATACTAAATATTTTTGGTTCATCTTCTGAATTAGAATACCTGTTTGCCTTTACTTTGTCGCCAGGAATAGGCAAAAAACTATGGAATTTCTGAGTGCCTGGTATTGTTTTGGCGTTATTATATATTTCTTCGAGATCTTCTGACATTTTAATGTACTGTTCAGTGGATACGTAACAGAAATTTAATTTAGTTATATTTTTATCTGTCTGTACAACTGCCCAGTTATATAACTCTCGTGGAGTTGTTATGGTATTTCCATAATCTCGAGCAAGACTTGCTCTCTTTGCCATTCGCTTGAGAGTGCCACCAATAGCATCACATGGACCTTTACCGTGGGACGTTGCAAAAAAATGCCATTCTGCTCTTAATGCATGCTTTGACTGGAATCTACATAGACTAGCAAAGTTCTTCTTATTTTTGTATTGTGATGCTGCCCCATCAGACATAAAATAAATTTAAAAAAAGTTCGTTAATTGTTTCATAAAATCTATCATTTTTGAGATGAACAACTGGACCGCAACTGTATCGTGAGCCATTACTTCCGATATGATAATGAAGCTAACATTTACAAGTTTATTATCTTTCATATAGTAAATTTCAAATGGGTGTATTGTTGCTTGCGAGTTGTTCCAATGATATCCTTGAGCAGCGTTTTGAATTATGAATGAATAGTTTTCAGAGAAATCACAAATCGCAAGAATTTCATCATCCTTTAATGTATCTTTTTTATTTCTGAGAAATGATGATTGTTGTTTATGAATAAAGTCGTGTGTTATAAGTTTGTCAATTTTATCAACAAGATACGGAACAAATTCATCAACAGGTTTAATAATCGTTTCTAAATTACAGCGATCAGTATTCAACCACTGCTGAAATATAATCTCTTCTTTGTCATTTGATTCTAATATCAATGTAAGTTCCTCTTCAATGTGTTCATTACAAGCACACTTTTCACAAGCACGGAAAAAGCAATTATCTGTTCTGGTGGAAATATCGCAAAGCATTTTTTGTATTATTTCATCTTGTGACACAATTCTTATACTGTTGAACATTAAATTTACATTTTCATGAATAGTACATATGCATACATTATGTATACCAGTAGAATCAAGTAAAATACAATGCTTTGGTCGCAACTGTGTAAATACTGTGAAACCAATATTCACAGTTTTGTACATATCTACAAAAATCATATAAGCCTCTTTGAGCGACATCATCAAAAGTCGTTTTTGAACTTGTTGTTTTTTTTTCATTTCGAACCTCAGAAACAAAATCATTTGTTCCTGGCATTGGCCTGCTGATATCATTATCATCAAAAAATTCTCTTACTATTTGTTTTGTATCGTCATCAATACCATGCCCCCTTCTTTTTTCGGTGGTACAAAGAATACCCTGTTCATAAACAAGATCCTTCACCTACCTCGCCATATACATTGGTGCGTTAAACTCTCTTGTGATTTTATTTACCGACCAAGACTTAGGAAGTACAGATAGTATTTTAATCTGTTCGCTTCTGTCAGTTGTAGGGTGATTGAACTTATCCTTTAACTGCATAATTATCTCGTCATACGCCTCCACTTTGCCAACATCCGTTGAATCTATTCCGAAGATATTTTTTCGAACTGCTTTCGTAATCTGCAATGATTTGTTTATGCGATATTCCATACTTCTCATGTTTGTAGATGAGATTGGCGATATACTCAATGTTTCAGCAACGGTATTAAACTTCTCAATATTATGGGGACCCTGTAGTTGATCTGTTGACGGAATTGACTCCAATGATGGAATAGATGGTACCATATCTGTAAGATAAAAGTTAAGGTTAACAATATAATAATGAATGCAGTGGAAAGTTAATGATAGTTATTTATGCAACGAGTTGCAAGAATGATTTTTTTTCGCACAAGTAGTACATTTATCCAACGAGGCTTGCCGGGTTGGATAAATACGAAGAATACTGAAAAATGTAGTTTTGCAACGAGCTGCAAAATGAGTTATATAAAAGAAGCTAACACGTTGAAGGCTTACTTACCCAGCTCATGTTCGATTTGTTGACCACTCGTTGACGGTTCTGGTTCTGGAACATCATGATGTTGCTGCCCACTAAATGATGGTTGCATAGTTTCGTCGTTTCCATCCGATCGGCATTTTTTTCGTATTCGGGCTTCTGTTGTGACTTATCAATCCACGACATGACTCACAAATACTCATCGATTCGTCGATTTCATGTGTATATCCCATGGAATGAATCTTATCTATCAATCTTAATGACATGCCCCGTAGATTATGACGGTTGCACTTTGGATTGTTTATTTTTGCACTGCGCTTGAATTTGTTGAATTTTGATTTATACGATTGATCCATTACTTTTCAGAACTGCCTTCAATAACCAAAGAGAAGTAACACGTTGAATGATACCGATTCATTTTCTTGTTTTGTTCATATTTGCTTTAGGTACAACTCTTGATTTTTTTTTTCGATTAGGTAGTTCGAATCTAATAAATAGCCTTACCTAATATTAGGTAAGAACATGGGGTAGAAACGTTTGGGTAGAAATTACAGCAGCACGTATGAAATGCGTGTTCTAATTGTATATTGTTTCGTACTTCTAGAGTGCTGCTGCGTGAATATGGGTGCATTGCATTGTCGCATATGACACAATAAGTTTCATTGCATTTTGAGATTACTAGATAACCTTCACTGGTTTAGTTTGTTTTTAAAAAAAAGACACTGAAAAAATAATAATTTGGACATGAAAAAGTTTTTGATAGAAAAACTTTTTTTCCTTAAAAGTGCCTATCTTGTGATGTATGGACGGTTGGTAGGGAACATAATTACCTGTCTTGAGACAAAATTTCATCAAAATCAAAAATGGTGTTTTTTTTAAATCAACTTTGAATTTTTAGAAATGATTTTTTTTCAGTGTAGGGCTCATTTTGGATTTTTTTCAGTATTTTTTTCTTAAAATTTGACTTATTTTGTGATAATCACCCATACAACACTTTTTTGTAGGAGTAGTCATTTTTTGATTAAAAACATTTTTAAAAAATCCATAAAAAAAGTTTAGCCCTTTTCAAAAGTCAGTCCAGATAAATTTTGAAGAAACTAAGTATGCAAAGTGGCTTATCTAGTCTTGGTGTACATACCCAGAAAGTTTCATTGTAATCTGAGAGGGTGCTGCCAACTCCGAATACGATTTGGGGCGAAATTCGTCAATAGCGTCGTGACAACTTTCTCAAGTGTCGTGAGGTTAGGGGATTGTGCACGTGGGGCCGCCGCCATACCGGTGCCACCTGATGATGCTGATAAGTGCTGCTTCGCCTGTTGCGCTTCACGATGGCATCCATCGCAAGTAAGTAATTCGTCAAATTCATGTGGGGATATCAATTTTTACCCGGAATCCGAATCCTCACGGGTGAATGCCCCCGCCCGCTTTTATGGCGCAATCTGCGTGTTCTTTGTTCTCAGTGTTTTTGCCAGTAGTCTCAAGGAAATGATTCCACGAATGGTGAAAGCCATCCTTACTTGTTTGGTACATGTGCTCCACATATTGGGCTTTCAACAAGTGGACGTGGGAGTCGGGCGGCGGAGCTAATTGAGAACAGAAGGTGCTTTGCAAAAAAACAATAACGTTCCTTTTTTGTTTTGAATTTTTAGGGTCGCTTATCCTTCTGTAAAGATCTTCAGGCACGACTAGGAAAAACTTTATATGGAGCGAAAAGAAGCACCACATGTTCATCCCACAAACATAAATCATTTCCGTCGACAGGCGACGGAGGCTCACAATAATATCCGGTAGATACCCAATTAACCACAAGCATTATATCATTGCACGAATTAGACTGAATATCAACCTTTGCAATGCTAAATGCAGTAATTCCACCGTTGTCATGCAATAATCCTTTAGATTGGCATTATCAATGTAATGATGCATTGCATTTTTCTTTACATTAGGGTTCATTAAAAGGTGATATAAGATAATTCAATAACTCAACACTTCAAAAACTGAATAAATGCAATTTACAAACTAGCAAAGTTTGCTCTAACAATACAATTATAAAAGCTTGACTCTAATGGTAAACAAATGAAATCAAGAAGATTGAACAACTTTACGGTCAACTCTAGCGGTCTTCAACATTTCCGATTCGACTCCCGACCAACTTAATCCCCGTTTGAGCCACCGATCAACGACAGCTAAACCTTTTTAGAGATGACCTATTCTGTAGGCTGCTATCACATGCCAATAATGATGGAAATCACAATTAGCATATGAGCAGTGTGCGAAGGGTGTTTAAACGAGGTTTTAATTTTGTTATATTGATTAAATATCTTCTAAAATGCATTATGTATTTATCAGTAATTTATCAGAATGTGATAAAGAGTACTGTATTCTATTACATATGACATAGTCGTTTTGCCCTCTACTGCAATGATTGAGACAGAAGAACAGTTTCCTTTTAGCTAATGAAATCTGTTGTTTTCACTGCAGCAGAAACGGCCCGAGGCGCCAGCACGTATGGAACTCATCTAGCGGTCTTCAACACTTCTGGTTCGACTCCCGACCCGGCAACAAAAAAATGATGGTTAAAACATTGATGTGTGGGGGCATCAGTGCCGTCGATAACGAAACGGTGCTAAAAATAGATTTTTGTTTTGGTTTTTCGTGTTGCACGTATTAAGCATGTGCAAATGCAAATGTACAACACATGCATTTATGTCACTTTAGCAATGGCTGTCAACGTGCTGCAATATGTGGCAGTAATTTGATTTTAGTGGGGCCCTTTCCAACTTTAATATTGCTTCAATGAGGTGCTTAAAGTAATGCAGCATTATATACACAATTCTAAATATAAATATATGGCAAAATTGATGCACTTATATACGGCTTCGTGGTTACTTGGGTAGGTACTAAGGGACGAAGAAAAAAAAATAGAAAACATTTATGATTTTGCCTTCAGGATGGTTTCAAATTGAGTAACATTCGACCGTAGACTGTTAATTCTCAGATTCTTAATAGTACTGGAATTTTCTCGGAAAATTTAAGACTATTACTGTTTTTTTTTCTGGTGGAGGCCCAGAGGCATGAATGTGGATGGTTTCAGAGTCGAGACAATGAAATGCTTGCTATGAAGGCATGACTGTCCTGAAAGCAGTACTAAAGGGTGGTACGGTCAAAATTTGGTCACACCATTTTTTTTTCATATCTTTAGACTGCGTACACCATAACAGCTTATTATTGGACCAGTAATGGTACATTATATGTAGCTTATACTATAAAATTTCCATCAAAGTCCGTTAAGTATTGGTCGATATATAGATAAAACCAACGACCTGACTTTTTAAAATTTTGTACAAAGAACTCCATAGTAAATTTTCGGCAATTTAAGGACAGTAAAGCACAATTATGATTATAGAACTACCAATACTGCTCCGATTCTTATGAAAATTTTACAGTATAATAATATTATAAAAATCTGTTCATAGTTAAATTTTGAGCCATTTTGTATGAATATGAAGTTGTAGCAGTTTGAATATGAAAAAAACTGACCGGGTGTCACGTAAGAAAATATAACATTGTAACGGCTAGATAAAATTGAACGAAATTTTTACACAACATTTTGACATGCATACTTTACAAACAGAAAAATATTCTTTGAAATCGGTCAACTTTTTCAGGTTATATTAATAAAACAGTAAAAATGTGTTCTTATTTTTGAATCCTCTTTGTACAAAACTTTAAAATTGCAGATCTCAGGATTCAACAATATCTCCGCAAATACTAAACCGATTTTGATTCCACCGATGGTTCCTGCAGTATTTCCTTAAAAAACCCGATTTAATCCACCTATGGTGAACAGAACCCTTCTTACACTTATTAAAACTATTGTTGTATTATTTGTTTTTAACATATTTATTTTGTGTGATGGACCAAAAGTTCTAGAAAATATTGTGGACTTGGCATCTAGTGAATTGGTTTCCAAAATAGCATCATGGACCATGGACTAAACTACCAGAAATGCCAGACACCTTCTAGAATCTTGTGTGAATTTTTTAAAAAATAGCTTACATATTCTGGAATATTGTATCTTTTGTTAACTGCCAAAAGATCTTGAATCGATTAACAAATGGATAGGAAAATCAGCGAGATATACTTTGTCTAATATCTCTTAATCAGTCGATTAAATTAGCTCCGAAGTGGTATTCATGGTTATGGTGCAAAAGGACAAAAATGATATATCTACTAAGTTAATCAGTTTTGGCATTAGCTAGTTATTTTCGCTGTCCGGTTCTTGCATTTTTCCCACAATATATAAATTCAAAGCTTTCATTTAACATATTGTTAGTTTTCATAAAATTCCTGTGTATTTGTAATTTGTTATTTATAATTTTATTGAAAACAACAATACACTTTGTCAGCATTATTTATTGAAAAATAATTTCCCATGGACTGGTCAAAAACTAATGCAAGATAACAAGTAAGTGAATAGATTAATAAAAAAGAATTTATTGAAATACTCTTCGTAAGATATCTCAGTAATCAAATGTCGAATCGAAATAAAATTTCAGGGCCTTAAGGATATTGTAGCTTTCATTTGGTGCTTAGAGAACCCAAATCGGTTGACAGACAGCTGAGATATTTATTATGGCTCCCTTGGTCAAAAATCTCTCAAAAAGTTAACCTTACTCCCAAGTACTCTTTGAAAGATATCTCGGTAACCAAATGTCCAATCCTAATAAAATTGTATAGGGTTCTTCTAGAATGTTGTAGCTTTCATTTGGTGCCAGGATAACCGAAATCGGTTGACAGACGGCCAGAATATTTATTATGATACACTTGGTCAAAAATCTCAAAAGGTTTAGTTGTATGTATAAATCCTAAGTACTCTTCGAAAGATATCTCTGTAACCAAATGTCCAATCAAAATAAAATTTCTGGGCGATCTACTAGGATTCTGTAGCTTTCACTTGGTGCCAAGAGAACCCAAATCAATCGACAAACGGCCAAAATATTTATTATGATACCCTTGGTCAAAAATCTTGAAAAGTTTAGATGTATGACTCATAAGTACTCTTCGAGAGATATCTCGGTAACCAATCGTCCAATCGAAAAAAAAATCAATAGCGTTCTACTAGGATGTAGTAGCTTTCATTTGCTTCCAAGAGAACTCAAATCGGTTGACAGACGGCTGAGAAACGTGCGTGACTTTTTTTTGTAACGCACATACACACACACACACATACACACATACACACACACACATACAGACATTTGCTCAGTTCGTCGAGCTGAGTTCATTGGTATATGAGACTCGGCCCTCCGGGCCTCGAATCAAAAGTCGGTTTTTCGAGCGATATTTATACCCTTCTTATGGGTGTAAGAAGGGTAAAAATCCTTCTGGAATTCCTCCTGGAATTCTTTCAGAAATTCCTCTGGAAACTCCTCCTGGAACTCCACCAAAAATTCCTTTTAGAATTCCTCTAAAAATTTCTCCATGGATTCCTTCCAGAATTCCTCTAGAGATTCTTCCAGGAATTCATTCAGGGATTCCTCAAGGTATTCATTTAGGGATTCCTCCTGGAGTTCTTCCATGAATAGTTCAACGGAATTTCCCCAAGATTTCCTATAGAGATTTGTCCAGGAATTCCTCCTGAGGTTCCTCCAGAAATTGTTTCAGGGATTCCTCCAGGTTTCTTTCAAAGAATTCTCCCAGGGATTCTTCCAAGTAATTCTCTAGAAATTCCTCTATGGATGCCTCCAGGAATTCCTCAAGAGGTTTCTTAAGAACTACCCCAAGAATCCCTTCAGAAAGTCCTCCAGGAATTGTTGCAGGAACTCCCATAGAAATTCCTTTAGAAATTACTACCGCAAAAATCCCTCTGGGAATTCATCTAGAAATTTCTCTTGGAATTTCTTCAGAAATTCCTCCAGTTATTGCTTCCAGAATTTCTCTAGAGATTCCTCCAGGAATTCATTCAAGAATTCCTCTAGGAATTCTTCCAGGGATAGTTCAACGGAATTTCCCTAAAAATTGCTTTACAAATTTTTCCAGGAATTCTTCCCCGAAATTCCTGCAGGAATTTGTCCAGAACTTTCCAGGCATTCCTCTTGAGGTTCCTCCAGAAATTGCTTCAGGGATTCCTCCAGGGATTTTTCCAAGAATTTTCCCAGGGATTCTTTCAAGAATTTCTCTAGAAATTTCTTCAAGGATTACTCTAGGAATTTTTCAAGAGGTTTCTTCAGAAATTTCTCCTGGGCACTCATCCTGGGATTTCTCAAGGAATTTATCTAGAGATTGCTCCGGGAGTTCTTCTAGAGGTCCCTCCCAGAATTCTTCTAAATATTCCACCAGGAATTCATCTAGAGATTGTCCAGAATTGTTGAATTTATCCAGAGATTGCTCCAGGCATTAGACCAGGAATTTCTCCAGGGATTCTCCAGAGTTTCCTCCAGGGATTTCTTAAGGAATTTCTCGAGAGATTCCTCCAGGAATTGATACAGGAATGTCTCCAGGAATTTATCCAGAAGTTCCTCCACAGATTGCTATAGGGATTCCTCCAGGCATTCCTCCAGGATTCCTTTAGAAATTACTACCGCAATTTCTTCAAGAATTTATCTAGAAAATCCTCTAGGGATACAATAAGAAATTTCTCCAAGAATTCTCCAGGAGGTTATCCAAGAATTATACCAATAATTCTTCCTGTGATTCCTGCAAGAATTCTTTTTGAGATTTCTCTAGGAATTCCATCAAATATTTTTTCAGGAATCCTCCAGGAAATCCTCAAGGGATTCTTTTAAAAATTTCGCCAGAAATTCTTTCCGGAATTTATTTAAGAATAATTTCAGGTATTTCTCCTGGCATTCTTCCAGGATTTCATCCAGGCATTTCTCCACGGACTCCTCCAGGAGTTCTACCCCGAACGAATTTCACCAGGATTTACCCCAGGTATTTCTTCAGAAATACCTCCGGGAATTTATTCAGGAATGGATCCAGGAATTCCTCCAGGTATTTCTTCGGAAATCCGTACAGCAATTCCTTCAGGAATTCTTCCAGGAATTCCTCCATAAATCCTTCCAGGGTTTCCTCCAAGAATTAATCCAGGAATTTCTTCTCCACGGTTTCCTCTACACATTCCTCCAGGAATTATTTCATGGATTCCTCCTGAAAATCCACCGATGATTCCTCCAGTAATTCTTTCAGAAATTCCTTCTGAAATTGCTCCTGGAATTCCTCCAGAAATTCCTCTTGAAATTTCTCCTGGAACTCCACCAGAAATTCCTCTCACAATTCCTCTAGGAATTGCTTCAGAAATTTCTATTGGAGATGGAATTTCCCCAAGATTTACTATAGAGATTTGTTCAGGAATTCCTCCTGGGATTCCGCTTGGAACTTTTTTTGTTCTTTAACCACTTAACCTATTTTACAGCTCTTTTATCCACTAGGGCACTACGTGAGCGAGTCCAATTGGCGGCTGCATTTACACTTTGTACAGCGCCTAAATGTTTTCTATTATATTCTTATTCTACTATATCGAAGGTTTGCCTTTGTGCTACTTTCACTTTTCTACCCTGTCCATGGTAGAATGATGAGCACGATGATGAAATGATGTGTGGCTGTTGTTCCTTTTCCAGTCCGATTGGGGGTCGTCAATTATGGGTTGCCGTTCGCCGATATCCAATTATCCGGGTCCGTTTGAGCTATGAGAGCTCAGAAGAGGATCAAGTGCCAGCCGCTCTCGGGGAAAGGCGAAAGTGCCGGGGCTGGGATCGAACCCATGACCATCCGCTTATGAAGCGAACGTGTAGCCACTGCGCCACGGGCCCCGCTTGGAACTTGTCCGGAAGTTCTTCCAGGAATTCCTCCTGAGGTTCGTTTAGAAATTTGTTTTAGGGATTTCTCCAGGGTTCTTTCCAAGAATTCCCCCAGGGATTCATCCAAGAATTTCTGTAGAAATTTCTCTAAGAATTTTCCAGGAATTCATTAAGAGGTTTCTTCAGAAATACCCCAGGATTCCTTCAGAAAGTCCTCCAGGAATTCATATAGGAATTCCTTCAGAATTTATTGCTGCATTTTCTCCAGGGGCTCCTTAAGAAATTCCCCCAGAAATTCCTCCCGGAGATTTTCCAGGAATTGAGGAAAAAAAACCTCCAGGGGTTCCTGCATAAATTCCTCCTGAGATTTCTCCAGGAATTCCTTCAAAGATTTCTTCAGGAATTCTCCAGGAAATCCTCCAATGATTTCTTCAGAAATTCCCCCAGAATTTTCTCTGGAAATTTATCCAGGAATTATTCCAGGTATTCCTCCAGGATTTCATCCAGGCATTTCTCCAGGCACTCCTCCAGGAATTCCACCAAGATTTACCCCAGGTATTTCTTCAGAAATTCCTACAGGATTTTTTTCAGAAATTGATCCATGAATTTCCGCAGGAAATGCTTCAGAGATTACTTCATATATTCTTTCAGGATATTTTTCAGGAAATTCAGGAATTTATCCAAGGGATTCCTCCGCAAATTCTTGCAGGTTTCCTCCAGGAATTAATCCATGAATTTCAACTCCAGGGATTTCTCTAGAAATTCGTCCAGGTGTTATTTCACGGATTCTCTCCAGAAATTCCACCAGGAATTCCTCCAGGAATAAACCAGAAATTCCTCCAGGGATTGCTCTAAGGATTCTTCCGTGAGATTCCTCCAGAAATTCCTCCAAGAATTTCTCCAAGAGTTCCTCCTGAAATTCCTCCAGAAATTCCTCTGGGAATTCTTCTAGTAATTTATCTTGGAATTTCATCAGAAATTTCTCAAATGCTCTAGGAAATTTCTCCATTAACTTCTCCAGGGATTCCGCATGGAATTTGTCCAGAAGGTTCTCCAGGATTTCCTCCAGAAATACATCTAGGAACTGCTCCTGTGATTTCTCGAAGAATTCCTCCAGAGATTCCTCCAGGAATGCGACTAGAAATTCCTCCAAGGATTCATCTAAATTTTTTCTAGTAATTTCTTCAGGGATTTCTGTTGCGGATTCTTCAGATTTTTTTCCTGAAATTCCTCGCATAATTGCTCTTTGGATTTCTCCAGGAATTCATCCAGGGATTCCTCCAGGTATACTTCCTGAAATTTCTCCAGGTTATTCTCGTTATTGCAGTTGTGCGAGAATTCCTGTAATGATTTCTTTCGAAATTTCTTTCGGGATTTTTTCAAAAATTTATTCAGCGTTTAGTTTAAAAATTTTAGTAATACGTTCATAATCTTTTTTAGGGATTCACCCCAAGGTTTTTTAGGATTACTTGTAGATTTTTTGAATAATTTGAAGGATTTCTAGAGAAAGTCATCCAGCGATTTGTATTGGAATTCTTTTAGATAATTATAGAGGAACATAGAAGCCAAAAAATTCTCCAAGAAGTCATCCAGGAATTCTTTCACAATAATCTCCGAGAAATCTTAAAAGAGTCCCCTCATGAATACCTTCAAAATTACCCCTTGTAGCACCAGCTTTAAAATATATTAAAACTTTCTCAATGACCATTTGAATTTGTGCATTGTTTGATAGACCCACAAATACCCATGGCTCACGAAATAAAAGAAATTAATAGTGACCGACTAGAAATCACCTCCAGCATGGTTTTAATGAATACACTCGCGTTTACGCTTCAGCTACATGGATCATTAGTTGTTGATGTGACATCTATTCTCACTAGGAATTCAAAAACTTTTGCTGGAATTTCATTGCTAATTCAACCAGTTTTTTCCCACATGATACTTGAATTCCACAAAGAAGCACTTAACCATGTTTTCAAATATACTATATTAACAATATAGGTCACTCTTACGATTTTTTGGCGACACCTTCTTAGTGAATGTGGTGCCACCAAGCGTCAGAAGAGGTACTACTATACACTAAATGCATGCGCTATCCGAATGACGTTTATTCTGTCGAACTGTCATTGCATCGTGGGGATGCCCATTTCTTCTGAAATAATCGATTAAACATTAATCGATTTTTTCAACTACTCAAATTAGAACAAATTTAATTCTCTCTTCTTGAACAATTTCTGGCGTATATTATCGTCGCAGCACTAAGTCGAAGTCGCGACATGCGAAGTTGCAGATGAGAAGTAAATTTGAACCGATAAACGTTCATAACAGAGACTAAAATACAGACGACCCTAATCGAACTTTCCGTCAGCGAGTTATGAACGGTATTTTCTCCGGAAATTACACAAGAACTTCCTTGTGGGATCCCTTTAAGAATTGTACCCTGGATTTTTTTTTCTCCAAGATTCCTCCTGAAGCTCTTGGGGGATTCCTCATAGAAATTATTCTGGAATTATTTTAGGAACTTCTTTCGGGATTGCTTAGGGAAAGCGTTCCAGCGTTCCTCCGCCATCTTCCAACATTTTTTTATCGGGGATTACTTATCTCCATGAATAAAACGCAGTCAGTGAAATACTAGATTTGTATTAATAAGCTGAATTTTTGTATAATGAGAAAGTAAATTCTCCGTTACTGCAATAAAATGGTAACTGCAATAATGGTAACAAAAAAGGAAGTGTTTTATGACTGCTTGTGTGATTTCATGCTGTTTGGGCAAAACTTTGTGTAACTGTGTTGTTGTATTCTCATTTATTGCAACTTCAACAACATAGTTCCCCAAAGTTTTGCTCAAGCAGCATCAAACTAGGCTAATACCCCGGACAGACATGTGATACGAATGTGATTCCTGTACAACGGTACACAGTGTCAAAAAATTTTTAACAAGACTGACTTGAACTGAGAGAGTTTTCAGTATGGCACTCATTTCAAGCGCAATTTTTCAGTGATTCTTGTATCACATGTGTGTCATAAGTATAAGACTCATAATACCCATGAGTTTGCACCGTTTCAATGCAGAAACGGAGAGTTTAGCATCTCATCACAACAAACTAACTCATTACTACAAATCTAGTGTTCACTTATTCCTTCTGGGAATCCCGGAAAAAAGTACTTCTGAAGATATTCTAAATTTATGGAAATCTCGGAAGGAATCACGAAAATAATTCCTGGAGGATTTCTGATACTTCAAAGAGAGAACTTCTGAAGGAATCCTGGAAAGATCCCTCGAAAAATATTTATTAAATATTTAAAAAATCGCGTTGGAGTTGTACAAAGTCACTTCGGAATTTCTCCGGAATTCCAAAAGAAATTCCTTGAAAAATCCCAGAAGACTCGGTGGAAATTCTTAAAGGACGGAGTGAATTCCAGAAGGAACTTTTGGGAGAATACTGGTAGAAATCCCGGTTGAAATTCCTAGAAGGAGGAATTTTTGAAGGAACTTTTGGATAAATCCTTGAAACAACTCCTGGTCGTTCTTGGAAAATTTTGGAGGAGTTCCAGAAGGAACTCCGGGAGTTATTCGAAAAAAAAACTCCTGAGGGAATCGTTGAAGGAGCTCCTGCAGGAATCCAAGAAAGACTCCAAGAAACTCCTATAAGGAAATCCTATAAGGAACTTTTTGACGAATCCTAGAAGATAATTCTTGAAGATTCCTATAGAATTAATTCTTTAAGGACAAGGTATTTGGAGTACATAGCTCAAAATTTCTAGAGCACCGTTTTTTGGAACCGTTGAACGGATTTGGATGAAAATGCATCACGCTAATTGTTCAGTGGTTGTCAACAGCGTGATGCATTTTAATCCAAATCCGTTCAACGGTTCTAAAAAACGGTGCTCTAGAAATTTTGAGCAATGTACTCCAAATACCTTGTCCTTAAGAAACATCAGAAGAAATTGCTGGAGTAATTTTAGTAGGAACTCCTCGAAGGAACTTCTGGGGAAATTTAAGAAAAAAAAACTTCAAATCGATCTCTGAAGGCACACCAGGAGAAATTTCAAAAAGAGCTCCTGAATGAATCTCAGAAAAAAAAACTCTTGAAGGAAACCAAGGAGAATGACATATCCTTTTCTAATCGGAAAATCCGCATATGTATATCCGTTCCTAACCGTCGATAACCGCTGCTAACTGAGCCGCAGGTGCAGTTAACGACGGTTAGTAACGGATAAATGCGGATTTTTCCGGTTAGCAAAGGAAAAGAGAAAACTGAGAAGGAACTTCCGTTAGAAAATCAGAAGGAATTCAGAAAGAACATCTGAAGGAATGCCTGACTAAATTTATGGAGGATTATCTCTCTGCAGCAGGCAAATTCGCCAAAATATTTTTACTAACTGAAGTTCACCCAGAAGCCCGTGACTGTATATTTCAAAATAATTAGCTTTGCAAGGATTTTGCGACGATCGTGCAAATGTTCAATCTTTGACAGCACAATGTTCACACATCCAATAACAAAGTCGATTAGTCCGGAATAAAACAATCAGTATTCGAATAAACTCACAGTTTACTTCGGAAGAGCAACGAAATTATTCGAAAATAAATTTGGCGGGTTCTATTCTCAGGTCCGGTCCCGGAGCTCATTTTTTGTAAGCACGGAACGCTCAAACGTTGAAATTATTAAGTTCGTGCACCGGTCCATTAGCTTGTGCACCCTTGGATTCAATGTCTTGCACTCTGCCACAAGAAATTTGACGTGCACTTGGTTGGTGATCTTCCGGATTTTTTGTAAGCTATCCAATCCGATGTATGTATGTCAGCGTGGACATTAAGAAAGATGATATTAAAAGCCATTGTCAAAGGAAAATAGCAACCACCAGGGCAAAATATAAGTTTATTTTGAGGGTGAAAATTTTAAATTTCGTAGTGAAACGATTTCGGTGACGTTACAATGAGGGAGCATTCAAATTATTCTACAGATGTATTCGTAGATGTCATCTAATGAAATATTATTTTGTTTGTGTATATTGTAAATCGATTATTTATTAATCGATTATTTGGGAACAAAAAACTTTGACACCCCTATCATCTTTTTTCGAGAAATGTCACCTTGCACGGTGAACAAAAATTGATCAAAATACAATTATTGACTTTTTCTGACAACAGGTGGTGCTGTAATCATTCGTAAACGGCGTCTCCATGTCGTTGTATGTGAAAACACGAAGTGACCTATATTGTTAATATAGTATATTTGATGTTTTGCAGTAATGTTGCTAGAAAATTCAAAGATTCTTAAAGATACCCATCAAATAATTCCAGGAAATTATCATTTAGATTTAATTTTTCAGCGATTTAAAAAAGAAGGCGTACAAAGCATTGCTATTTATATAATTCTGGTTATATAGTATTTCCAAACAAAACTAACTAACTACATAGACCATTTTGAACAATGATCTTGTTAAGAGTGACAAGTTGAGAAAAGTCTCCAATAACTGTCAATTTAAACATATACTATGCCAAATAAATGTCTATTATACACACTTATTTCTGAATTGCCTGTTCGGTACTTTTTTGACGAGATTATAACAGCAGTTTCGGTAATCGATTTTACTGAGGTTCAGTAAAACAACTGTCAAAATCGTATGGAAAAGGTAAACAATGCATTTTTGCTGAACGAGTTCGGTGCTCAGCAGTTTTAATCTCGTCAAAAAATTACCGAACTCGGTAATCAAAATTAAGTGTGTAGATCTATGCTTGTCACCACGACAGTAGTTGTCAGATTTTTTTCTAATTTCCATATATAAAGTCACGAAAAATTTCTGGGGGGGGGGGGGCTGCCTGGCCTGTTAATATTCAACGTGACGTTTATCTGTTATTTGGTAGGTATTAAGCTTGAAAGCATCTCTTCAAACTTTTGCAAACAATTTTCCGGAATTCATTACTGCTACTTACGGTTCACTGCACTTTAAACCGTTTCCTCGGTTTCGCAGCAATATTAAACAGCTTTTTTGGAGGATGAAGTATTCATCTTGCTTCAACTCGCCGTATCGCTTCCTGCCAAAAGTAGAGAGTAGACGCTTGTTTTGAGGCTCTTTTCCGACATGAGGCAAAGAACACTCGGCATAAATTTGATCAGGATAAAAAGACAAACAGCCCTCGTGTTGTACAGCTAACGAAAACCAAAGAGGAAGTCATAGTACGCATGGCACACAACTAGACAGAACTGGAAAGAATGTCTCTCCCAAACGCTTCCCTTAATCTTATCATCATCTGTGCAGAAATGATTATTACGCTTCCAGTAAAAAGTCATTCACCCATTGAGAGCCAATCGAGTGAAGAACAGCGTTCGTAGGAATTTCCCAACGGAACGTGCCATTCGGATTGGCACTTGTTCAGAGGCTGTAAGTTTGGAAATGAGTTTCCTTGCATGATGAATTCCTAGGGGTGTAGAAGGAAATCGTACCTTTGCATGGTTTGATTAAAAGTGGATGAGGAAGGACAAAGCATACTAGCACATATTAAAAGTTTGTTCTTCAATGACTGTTATTTTTTTTACAAAAGCATACATGTTAGAAATGTTGGAAAAAAAATCATAAACAGGGAAAAAAACGTTTTCCACCATTATCCCCTACACTCCCAGAACAACGTGACTGGATTAAGTTTTTCATCGGTGGTGATAGATTACCATGCCATCCCTTCCTTCCTTGGCTTGAATAGGGTGAAATCAATATGCCTGCACGAGCTGTTGATGGTACTACTTAGGAATATCAATGAAGATGCCATATGGGATAAGTTCAAGAAGTCGAGCTGACATACGACTCAAACAGAATTTTGGGCTTTGTAACCAAGCAGAAAAACGGTGAGTCGATAAGGAGAGCGTCCAATATAGCTCTGGTCCTCACAAGTTCCTACCTCATGCTTCCACGGGTCAAGCGATGACAAAGACCGCCAGCCAGGGCCCTACATTTTCAATTTCAATTGAAATTTTCAGGTGAAGTTTGTAAACAATGTTTTCAATCGTCAATGGAAGCAAGGCGCCGTCGTCGTCGCCCAGTCCGACTGTCATCGTCACCGATGAACCGACGGTGCTGCGCTGTCGCAGACGCCGCTTTGTTTCGCACTCACAAGCTCACGCACGCTCGTTCGACATCAAATGAATTTCTCTGTTGTAACTCAATTAATGAGTGTAACAACCGGCAAATCTGTGTAATGTTGATGTATGCTATGCATATTTTACTGAAATAGTCTATTACCCATAAAAAAATTGAGCAAACAAACATTTTAGATAATTTGAAAATTTCAATTGAAGCCCAGTCGGTGTGAAAATGAGCCGCCGCCCGTCGTTGCGTCGAAGAAAGCGACAAAAAGAACGGATGAAGCGAAGCGCTTGGATGTTGTTGTGAATGTTCCCGTCGTCGGCGTCCGTCCGATGCTGATGGGCGCTCGCTTTCAGCGTCATGTTTTGGTTTCGACGATGTAGGCCCCTGCCGCCAGCTAAGAGTTGTGTGCTTAGTTGGTAGTGCAGCCTGGGCACTGTTGTCCTTCTGACTTCAGCTAGATTGAGGAGGTACGATTCGAGCGTTTGTTCACCAAGGAGGTGCGGCTCAAACAGCGTCTGTTCTGGCATCCAGCGGCTGAGTAAGAAACGCTGCACCACGCCCAGCTAGATCCAAGGTGGTAGCCCCATCAGCGTGGTCGTCCCAGTGTTGGTTGGGACGTTAAACAGAACTGGCACGATGGCCCTCCGGCGAGACAGGAGTGTTGGCGTAGGCCCAATAAGCCACCCGTAAAAATCCCCATTGCGAATAACATAGGAGAAAATACGACTCGATACAATCGGCAAAGGCCCACGCGACGAAATAAGGACTACGATTGGAAACTTGGAACATGGAATTGCAAGTCACTAGGTTTCGCAGGATGTGACAGGATAATCTACGACGAACTACATCCCCGCAACTTCGACATCGTGGCGTTGCAGGAACTTTGTTGGACTGGACAGAAAGTGTGGAAAAGCGGGCATCGAGCGGCTACCTTCTACCAAAGCTGTGGCACCACCAATGAACTGGGAACAGGTTTTATAGTGTTGGGCAAGATGCGACAACGTGTGATCGGGTGGCAGCCGATCAACGCAAGGATGTGCATGTTGAGAGTTAAGGGCCGTTTCTTCAACTACAGCATCATCAACGTCCACTGCCCACACGAAGGGAGACCTGATGACGAGAAAGAAGCGTTCTACGCGCAGTTAGAGCAAACATACGATGGTTGCTCGCCGCGTGACGTGAAAATCGTTGTCGGCGACATGAACGCGCAGGTAGGAAGGGAGGAAATGTACAGACCGGTAATCGGGCAAAACAGCCTGCACGCCGTATCGAATGATAACGGCCAGCGATGCGTAAACTTTGCAGCCTCCCGTGGTATGGTAGTCCGAAGCACCTTCTTCCCCCGCAAAGATATCCACAAAGCCACCTGGAGATCACCCGACCACCAAACAGAAAACCAAATCGACCACGTTCTAATCGACGGTAAATTCTTCTCAGATATAACCAACGTCCGCACATACCGCAGTGCGAATATAGATTCGGATCACTACTTAGTAGCTGTATGCATGCGCTCAAAACTTTCGACAGTTATCACCACGCGTCGAAGTCGAACGCCGCGGCTCAACATCGAGCAGCTGCGTAACGTAGAAGTGGCTCAAGACTACGCGCAGCAGTTAGCAGTGGCCCTACCAACGGAAGAGCAGCTTGGCGCAGCTACACTTGAAGATGGCTGGAGGGACATCCGATCTGCCATAGGTAGTACCTCGGCTACAGCACTAGGCTTCGCGACTCCGAATCACAGAAACGACTGGTACGACGGCGAATGTGAACAGTTGAAAAACGAGAAGAATGCAGCATGGGCGAGAATGCTGCAACACCGTACGAGAGCGAATGAGGCACGTTACAAACAGGCGCGGAACAGGCAGAACTCAGTCTTCCGGATGAAGAAGCGCCAGCAGGAAGAACGAGATCGCGAAGCGATGGAAGAGCTGTACCGCGCTAAGGACACACGAAAGTTCTACGAGAAGCTGAACCGCTCGCGCAGAGGCTTTGTGCCACAAGCCGACATGTGCCGAGATAATCACGGGAATATTCTCACGAGCGAGCGTGAGGTGGTCGAGAGGTGGCGGCAGCATTACGATGAGCACCTCAATGGCGACGTTGCAAGTACCGAAGGTGGTACGGTAACAGATCTAGAAGTACGTGCGCAGGATGAAAGATTTCCAGCCCCTAACCTACAAGAGATTGAAGAGGAGGTTAGCCGGCTGAAAAACAACAAAGCCGCTGGAGCAGATCAGCTACCAAGCGAGTTACTAAAACACGGTGAAGAAGCACTGGTGAGAGCACTACACTGGGTCAATACCAAGATTTGGGAGGAGGAAGTATTACCGGAGGAGTTGATGGAAGGTATCGTGTATCCCATCTACAAAATGGGCGATAAGTTGGATTGCGGGAACTACCGCGCGATCACACTACTGAGCGCTGCCTACAAGGTACTCTCCCGCCGTCTATCACCGATTGCAAGAGAGTTCGTAGGGCAATATCAGGCTGGATTCATGGGTAAACGCGCTTCAACGGACCAGATGTTCGCCATTCGCCAGGTGTTGCAGAAATGCCGCGAATACAACACACATCACTTGTTCATCGATTTCAAATCGGCGTATGATACATACAATAGATCGAGAACAGCTATGGCAGATTATGCACGAATACGGATTATCCCGGATAAACTGATACGATTGATCAAGGCGAGATGGATCGAGTGATGTGCGTAGATCGAGTATCAGGGAAACTCTCGAGTCCCTTCGAATCTCGCAGAGGGTAACGGCAAGGTGATGGTCTTTCGTGCTTGCTGTTCAACATTGATTTAGAGGGTGTAATTAGGAGAGTGGGGATAAACACAAGTGGAACGATTTTCACGAAATCCGTTCAGCTGCCTGGTTTCGCTGATGATATAGATATTATTGCTCGTAAATTTGAGACGATGGCGGAAACGTACATCCGACTAAAGAGTGAAGCCGGGCGAATCAGATTAGTCATTAATGTGCCGAAGACGAAGTACATGATGGAAAAGGGCTCCAGAGAGGAATCACCGCGCCCGCCACCCCGAATTTATATCGACGGTGATGAAATCGAGGCGGTTGAAGAATTCGTGTACTAGGGCTCACTGGTGACCGCCGACAACAACACCAGCAGAGAATTTCAGAGGCGCATTGTGGCAGGAAATCGTGCTTACTTTGGAATCCGCAGAACTCTACGATCGAATAAAGTTCGCCATAACACGAAGTTAACTATCTACAAAACGCTGATTAGACCGGGAGTCCTAATGGGCACGAAACATGGACCCTACGTGCAGAGGACCAACGCGCCCTTGGAGTTTTCGAACGGAAGGTGTTGCGTACCATCTACGGTGGAGTGCAGATGGAAGACGGGACTTGGAGAAGCCGAATGAACCACGAGCTGCATCAGCTGCTGAGAGAACCAACCATCGTCCATACCGCGAAAATCGGGAGGCTATGGGTCACGTCATCAGGATGTCGGATAGCAACCCGACTAAAATGGTTCTCGAGAGTCATTTCTCTGACCGGTACAAGAAGACGTGGTGCGCAGCGAGCTAGGTGGGTCGACCAAGTGGAGGACGATCTGCGAACCCTACGCAGATTGCGGTACTGGAGACATATAGCCATGTCACAGACAAACAGACGTAACACTTCGAACATTTTTCGATTCAAATCATAGTCACGAAAACATATTCGCCCAATGCTAAAAGGCCTATGTTTGGCCGACCACCAACTAGGTGGCGGTAGTGAGTAAACGTCAAACTCGAACAAAAACGATGCGAGCGCCACGGTTGGGCAGTTGGCCAACTATCAAATTTTGAAAAAGACCGTTAAAACGATGTGAATTATCAGAGTGTTACGTCTGTTTGTCTGTGGCCATGTACAGCAAAGGCTACTCCGGCCTTAGCCTGATTGGTAAGGTAAGTAAGCAAGAAGATTTACCATTTTCTATTAAAACATTTGTAACGGAAGTCATGAACTCAAATGATGAACTCATCTTTAGCTATCTCATCCTAATGTTAACCGATTCTCGCTAGTTGTTGGATGGTAGATACTGGTAGTTGGCTTGACACTTTAATTTACCTAGGTATTACAAATATGTCTAATTTTATAATTTTAATTTTCAGGTTCTAATGGACTTTTAGAAAGGCTTCGGCGCAGTTTTTGGGGATTCCAGGTAAAGAATTTCTGAAGCCATGTGAGGTTTCAGGTGTAAGAAGGCTTCTGAAAGAATATCAGGAGAGTTCCAGGATTTCCATTGGAATAAAAGATAGCCCCTGAAATCACATGGAATCTCCTGGAATGCTGTAACTCTCCAAGATCCTTAACATTCCTGGCACACCCCTGGAACACTTCTGATAGCGCATGGAACTCTTTAGAACGAAAGTTCGAAAGACACTGACCCATCTGAAACTCCATGAGATCCCTTGGAACACTCCTGTAACGCCGTTAAATTCCAGGAACACCTCTGGAACGCTCAAAAACCCCTGGAATACTCCTGATGCCCCTTGGCAATCCCTGGAATCCCTTGAGGCGCCCCTCAAGCCTCTGAAATCCTCTGGAATGTTCGTGAAACTTCCTGTAACGCTTCTGAAATACCCTGGATCACACCTGAAACCTCTTTAAATCCTCTTGAACGTCCCTGATATCCCCTAGAACGCCCTTGAAGTCCCTGAAACGCCGCTGAATTCCTCCGAAATGCCCCTGAAAATCCTTGAAAACCCCTGAAATGCATCTGAAACTGTGAAACCCCTTGAATGTTGCTGAAATCCCCAAGAACGACCCTGAAAAGTCCTGCTACACTCCTAAAATCCCGTCAAATCCATAATAACACTCCTTAAACCCCTGGAAACACCTCTCATACTCTTTAACTTTAATAATAAAAACTCCTTGAGAATCTGAAACGCTTCTAAAATCGCCTGGAATACCCCTCAAACCTCTTGAAAATTCCTGGCACTCTCTTAAAACCCCTTGAAACGGGTTACGAACAAAAGGCTGAATTACAAAAGGCTGAAATAACACAAGGCTGAAATTACAAAAGGTTGAATGCATCAAAAGGCTGAAGTAACATAAGGCTGAAATAGTGATTCGTCTAGTTTTCAAATGCATCAGCCCAAAAAATTGGAAATAATTACATACATACAACGGTCTCCTTGGACATTTGCTTGTTGGTCGATTACCCAGCCGTGGCACTCGCATTGGTTTTGCTTGAGCTTGACGTTTAACCGTCCTATCGTCTCCTAGTTTATGGTTGGCCAAATTAACCCATTTTGGGGGAACATGCTTCAGTTAATTTGTTTTGCATCGGAAAGTTTTACAACTGGTCATAATCCTATGCATTATTGAACGCCTACATTACTAAGACATAATTTCTCAAAAGAATCGCATATATTTTGAAGAAGGGAAATTCTATGATAATATTGTTAGTAGCCGTTATGACAACAATCTTCAAGACAACATGACTTGAAAGAATAGCTCATGTTTAAAGAAGGAAAAACAAACTATATAAATATTATCAGTAGGCCCGGATTAAGGATTGTGGGGGCCCGGGGCCAGAGCGAATGTGGAGGCCCCTCGGAGGTACAAATGTAATAGCATAGCATAGCAGAGGATGGAGTTGCAAAGTTGAATATTTCCATTGACATTGCTGATGTCGCTACTATCTACAATGTCATAGATTCACTCAGCTCCACACACCTGGCCAAGTCCTTGCAAGCATTTATAAATCCCTTTATCAACTTAGAAAGAGCCCAGAACTGTAGCATCTTCCAATAGATGAAAGGATGTTGAAAATAGCGAATTTTCAACTTATATGCAGTTATAAAGTAAATATACTGAAGTAGAATTATTTATAAATAAATAATATTGGAAAAATCTCACCAATTGTTTTTGTGGTTCGATGCCGACCATCTAATTGTCTTGATTAATGTTCTTCTCTGTAAAGAACAACACAATACTCAGCAAAGAACAACACAATACTCCCCTCGGAGGTACAAATGTAATGAGCAAAAAAGTTTTTCTTTGTTTTTGAACAATAAAGTTAATGTTTAGCAAGCATAAACGATTTTTGTGAGGGCCCCTAAAATGTGGGGGCCCGGGATGATAACATAAGGCTGAATTTCAAAAGGCTGAATGCACAAAAGGCTGAAATCAAGACAGTGTAACATAAGGCTGAAATTACAGAAGGCTGAAAATTGAAAAGGCTGAAAATATGAAAATGCATATATAAGTTATAACACTTCTTCCTTTTCTTGGAGTAACGCCCGAACTGATATCAAGCCTGCTTCTCAGCTTTGGCATATCGTGTAGCAGGTACGAATATGCTCAATGCAAAGGGAGTCAAGAAAATTTTCACAATGAAAAGTTCTTAGCTCGAACACGAATCGAATGGGCATTAGTGTCGAAACTGAGCTTAGTGAAGAGGCTAGTGGTGCATACCAACGAACACAAAAAGGAACTGATAATATTCATATCGTTAATTTTTTCCTTCTTAAGATATGAGCCATTCATTCGAGTCATGTTGTTTTGAAGATTGTTGTTTTTACGGCTTCTAACAATATCATCAGAGATTTTACCTTCTTTGAAATATATGCTATTCATTTGAAAAACACTGTCTTAGTAATGTAGGCGTTCAATAATCCATAGCATTATGACCAGTTGTAAAACTTTCTGATTCAGAACATAGTAGTAACTAAGCATGTTCCTCAAAATGGCTAAGTTTGACCAAGTATTAACTAAGGGACGATCAATCGTCAAGCAAATCAATGAGAGTGCCGCGGCTGGGTAAACAACCTTACAAGTAAACTTCCAAATATATCGTAAAATCAATGAATGTATGTAATTATTCCCAATTGGAGTGATACGTCTGTTTCTCTGAGTTGTTAGTATTGAGATTAATCTTTAAGCTGGTGCGTTTGAAAACCAGTCGAACCACTATTTCAGCCTTAATTTATTTCAGCCTTTTGATGCATTCAGCCTTTTGTTATTTCAGCCTTTCATAATACAGCCTTTTGTACGTAACCCAAGGGTTACGAGATTTCAAACGCACCAGCTTAAAGACTAACCTCAACACTAACAGACAGACTCTCGATATGCTTATTAAAGTTGTATGTATATTTTGAATTCAAGAATATTTTGTCTGTAGTAAGCAAGGAGATATTTTAAACAATTTGCAAGATATAATCCAACAAACAAATAACTAAAAACTCGTTGGTGGCATAAAACAAAATTTCGATGTAAACTATCAGAAGGCCGGCTCCAGAGGCACGTTATCCTCCATTTGGGACATTTGTGCCATCATACGTTGCACTTACAATTCAGTCTCCGACCTACTTCTGACCTAAATCGCAACAAATTGGAATATTTTAGGCTTACTCCTACAAATTAGGATATAAGTATAGTTCAGTTGATGTTAGACAAAATAATAATTCACTATAAAATTACAAATTATAAACCTACAAACGCTCTCCTTACTTAACACTGCCTACATCACCTTGAAAACATTTGTTATTTTTTTTTTATCTTGGGTGACGATGGGTATTATCGGCAGGTTTGTTCTCTTCGTCATGATGGGTTTTTGACGGTCAAATGTCCTGAAACTTGGCCATGTAACTCAGCTTGGTTGGGAAGGATTTAAAACCAACTCTGAGTTCAACAGCTTTAAAAAAACACCCCATGACGAAGAGAACAAAACTGCCAAACATACACAATTTCCCCTAATTTTGTCTTTCCTAGATCTGCACTGAATCGTCGGAACGTCCGTGTTAGTTTTCCATAGGGATGGATGAGGCTGTTGTGGCTAGTTTTTATATGAACTTTTTGAAACTGAGGTCAAAATTTAGAATACTTCTCATGACCTGAAAAATGTTGCACAGTATTACCGTCTGCACTTGAAATTGGGTTCTGTTAAAATACCAAATCAACTAAAAATCAATTTTGCTCGATGTGAGGTAGGTGACCGTTGACTCGTTTTCTTTAAATAAAAATAGGTATTGTCGAGGTGATATTCTGTTCCTTTAATCCCAGCTTGATATTTTGAGCACAGTACACACCAAACGCCCATTAAGGATCAACCAAAACTTTATCACAGCCCTCCCATCTTCCACGAAAAGCAGGAGCAGGAGCAGGCCACAACCAAAAATACGAGACCACAAGGATTATTTACCCTGCCTGCCGCCCTGTCACTTCCAAGTAAAAAATGATGGTATTAACAATGTAGACAGGCGGCATACCGTACTATACCGGAAGGTGGAAAACTTTTTCTCCACAGCAATTTTTATCTTGATACTTCTTCATCAAACGACTTGCTAAGCCGGTGCGGTTCCGTGGCGGAAACCAAAAGGCTGTAACTGACGTGATGATACACGATCTCACTTGTCGAATTGTCGGAAGGAATGGTGTACCATAATTCACCGACCAGAAATACCTAGAATAACTTCGCTGCTGCTCCGAGCGCACGCCACATGTGACAAAGTGGGCGCGAAATCTTCAACACATGGGTGTGTCTCCAAATTGATTAGCCGAAATCATGGGCGTCGTTCGAGCGCTCATGAAGATTTATTGTGTGGAAGGCAGACGCCTACCGATAAATATTTATGGCGTGGAGCCAGTGGTGTGAGTGATTGGATCAATCTTGGGTAAAAACAAGCGATTCATTATAGAACTTATGGTGTGAAGAGTGTCACCAACAATTTAGGGTAGCGAACCACTTGGGCAGCGGCCGGTATTTTGGGCACTCTTCGCTGTAACTCAGTCAATTCCAAACCAATTGACTTGAAATTTTGTACACAGCTAGATACTATACGTATCTCATCGCGTTACAAAAATTGTGGCAATTGGTTCTGAATTGGCCTGCCGAGATGGTTCCACTTCCCTAGTTATTTAAATGGTCAATTGCATATGAAATATCTGAACTATGTTGAGTTTAAATTACTCCAGCAATCACGTGTTCTCACATTCAATGATGAATGATGACTCGTCGAGGGCTATTATTGACCAAATAACTAACCTATGTGATCAAAAACTTTGACTTACGTCACAACGACTTATAAGCAATTGCACCATGGTAAACATGGTACAGTTGTGGTGTTTATTCTTCGAAATCTAATCGGTAGACGGAAACTTTTATTCGAAGAAAAAATAGCTTGCATTCGAAGTCATGCTTACACGTGCCGGTCGTGTCGACAGCCCAATATTCAATAACAATCCTGTTTCGACATTATCATGATTGATAGAAGGATTTCGAGGACGACTACGTGGATACAAAATCACCTGTTAAATTTCTTATCTACCAATAGATAGCACTTGATGCCAAAAGGTCAACTCTTGTTAATATAGCATGGATCTAATTGAGACCGACAACGACGCGGACGTGGGACGTATCCCCATCCGTCTCCAAATGACTGCTTCACAGTTACTTCGCTACACGATGCTTACTTACGATTTTTTTTCCTGCGGCAGTGTAACGATGAAATTGATTTTCCTTTTTTGTTGAACTGTCAAGTTCGGCAAGGCGATTCAATTGGAGATTGAAATACTATCAAATATTCAAAGCTCAATTGATCCGAGATTGAAGTCAAACCATGACTTCTTCAGGGCAAGCTTTTGCATCTAGACTACAATGTTTCCATCGGTGTCACCGCTTTTGTACGCGAAACAGGAAGTACTAGACACGGTGTGATGTTTTATGTGCGGAGAAGTTTTTCGAGATATCGCTTGCATAAGAGGCTTCTGAGGATGACAGTATCATAACCAGTAGCATCAGTTTGATTGATAATGAGATTTATGTGCAACACTTACCAGAATGATCACAGTAACGAAGGACAACGCGCAAAACTGCGTGAAAGTTTCGAGCGAACTAGGATGACAGTCCACCACCACTTTCACGCAGTTTTGCGCGTGCAAATTTAGCACAATTTCGATCAAAAAGTAAGCAAACAACATTTTTAACAGATGAATTAGGCTTACTTAACGACATTAATTCTTTTTTGTGCTCTACTTTTGTCTGAAACATTTTTTCCTTTATTGTTTTACTGGTTAAGCTGTTAGTACACAGGGTCAAATATTTCAGGCCGAACATTTCAATAGGTCCTATCTGCATTTGAGAGGCTCTCTTTGTTCACTTTCTCTTTCAATTATTGCAATGTAATGGTACATTTTTCAACTACTTTTGCAGTACAAATCAAAAGACGATTGTTTTGACCATCGTTCTGTGCAAGGAGACAATAATAATTCAAATTAACAGCTGAGATATTAACGAAAGAGAGGCAGACCAAAGAGAGCCTCTCTTCTGCAGATAGGACCTTTAGATATGTTTGGCCTAATTTGTCCAAAAAGAAACCAATGCTCAAACATCTTGTTTGACTTGATCAAATTTTTATTAGTGTCAAACTGATGTTGTTTCTTGAGTTCTTTTCTTGTCAAATATTTGACCCTGTGTACTACTGGCCTTAGTGGTGTTAGTGATCCTATAGTGGTGTGTCCTATAAGATTCTAAGGGATGCTCCACTACAGAAACCAACTCGGAAACCAATGTTAAATTTTACCACCGTAAGGAGTGTATCGTAAAGTAGTTGAAAACGATCACAATCGCATTAAAAATAATTTGTTTCAACTTTTAAATAATTTCATTGTTAGAGACACTGTAAAATCCTTGAGAAGAGAAATGGTATTGTTGATTTTCTAAAAAAAAATAGCACTTTAATCTGGATTACTCAGCACATGTTTTAAAATTTGTTGAATTTAATCACCATTAACTAGTATATCTCTTCATTGTTGATATTTCTCGGTAAACGAATGAAACAAAATCGTTTTTAGCGTGAAGTTTCGGCCTAATCACATTTCGGCCAACTTCAGACGCAATTCGATCGCCGCAGCTGATGCTATCTCCTATCCAGCTGGGAGCTCACGTACCACTCTAGTTTTATCAGAGTATTTTCAGGTCTATGTTACGGCCACGAAATCTTTTGTTGGTTTTAAGCATTGACTCACAGTTTATTATATTTGTTTACAAAAAAATCACTCCGACGACAACAGCCGCAAATGCAAGTTTTATTGAAATGATATGGTATAAGTGATACAACTTGATAAAACTAATTCATGACTACTACTTACTACAAGTCCTTAACTGAAACGTTTATAGAAGAAGTTATATGATAGTTTTATTGAATGCCAAAGGTGCAAAGTAAAAAACTACCACATAAAACTAATATAGAACAAATAGCACATGCTCGTACAAAACCAGGATAAAACATGAATCAACCTTCAAGGCATGCTGATTGTTACTTGGGTTGAAAATCATGTTAGACTAAAACCTGTTTTTGAAAATAAATTATAATTAAAAGGGTATCGAGTTAAATACTATTACTTTTAATTCCAGCTATACGTTTGGAAGTCGAGTCTAGTACGATACACTTCAGACTGCCTTCAGACAGCCTAAATACATTTACAACAGTGTAATTTCCACATGGCTTGGTCAGTCAAAGCAAAAAAAAAAGACATTTGTAAGGTGCTTACTGTAATAGGTCGGCCCACGGCATAAATATCACAAGGCAGGCTAGTAACCTAAACATACATTTTGGATGTAAACATGTGACGTCATTCTAATCGTTCTTCACATGATCAAATTGATGTGGAGTACTAGATCGCCTCTGAACGATTTGAATTACGTCATCAAAAAACTGTCAGTTTTCCGGAAGATATCACCTTCTAAATGTTGTACACCGTGGGTCGGCCGAGGACCGACCCATCGAGAGTCCGACGGCACACTTATTGTCATACCAATAAGTGATTGACCGGGAGTCCCGCATTCCGCATTAGCTCAAGTCCCTCTATATCGCTGTTGTTTATGCTAAGCTGCAATAATTAAAATATTTTCATAACAATCTTGTTTGGATAAATATGTTTGAAAGTATCTTCTTCAAATATGTGCTGTGAAATTTTGACACCATTTGGTTCAATTTTCACAAAATTATTGAGATTTTCCAGAATCGCCCAAAAGATTTCTGAAGGACTGGAAATAAACCATTAGCCGTTAAAAAATAATACAATGCACAATCGAAATCACTTGTAGATAAAACATACTCTTTTGTTCATAGGGGAACTTACGTATTTTCGGCAGTTTTGTTCTCTTCGTCATGGGGGGTTTTTTGAAGCCTGTTGATCTCAAAGCTGGCCTCAAATCCTTCCCAACCAAGCTGAGTTATATGCCCAAATTTCAGGCATTTCGGCTCACAAAAACCCCCCATGACAAAAAGAACAAACCTGCCGATAATACCCTTTGTCACCCTATGTAGTTTTGAAAAAAAAAACATACCTACTAGAAGAAAATTATTTTTGATTCCGAGAAAACAAGTCTCCCCAGGGATCGAGTCTTCTCAGCCTTCCCTACTTAACTCTTAGTCCTTGAGGAAATCTCTAGAATAATCGCGGAAGGAATTTTCTTTTGGAATATCTTATGCAATTACAGCCACTAGCGTAGGTAGCTTTTTCGTTTTTTCTTACACATTTTCCTTGATAAACAAAAAGAAGAGTGGGATGGAAGAGGGGGCGAGACCTACATTTTCCATCCGTCCCTTTCTCGTGTAACTCTCTATTTAGAGAGCGAGTAAGAAACGAGTAAAAGCTGCATGCTAGTGATGACAGCTGTGATTCCTTCAAGGATTTCTAAAAGGATTACTTCAGAAATTTTATCAGAAACTTTCAGTTATATTTTTGATGGAAATCCACTTGCGATTCCTTCGGGGATTCCCGATGAGGTTTGTGTTTTGCAGAGATTCCATAGGAAATTTCAGATGAGAATCCTCTAGGAACTCTTGGAGGACTCCCAAGTCTCAGCAAAAAATGCTTGAAAAATCGCAGCAATATGGAACAATGCTGGTGAGAATACCTGCAGACACCCGAAGAGAAATAGGATGCAATCGGTGAAATACTAGATGGAAAGTAGTGAGCTGGTTTTTAGTATGGTGAGATGATCAACTCTTCATTTCTGAACAACACAGATACCCAAACTTTCATTCAAACAGCATCAAATTAGGCCAGGGGTTCCCAACCTTTTTGAGGTGGCGACCCCCTTTAGAAGTTATCAAAACATCTGCGGCCCAAAGAAAATTTTTAGATAAAAAATATGAATTAAATTAACGAAACCGAGTTTTTTTGGGTGCAGTGACGTAGCCAGAAATTTACTGTGGGAGGGATTTTCGACGATAAATGATACGTTTTTTTATTCGACACTCACATTCAATTTGAGTCGTAGCTGAAAAATAGCGGCGCAGCCGAATTTTTTTTTCTGAAGGCGTTTCATACTAAAAATTTTTTCCTCAAATTGTGGCTTTTGGGGGTGGTGGTATAAACAATTAAAAATTGGTATAATTTGCACAAAATAGAATAAAAATTTAACATTATTTTTGGTAACATCGCGGCCTCCCTGGACTGACTTCACGGCCCCCCAGGGGGCCGCTGATCACCGGTTGGGAACCCGTGAATTAGGCAAAAAACCATAATACTCACGCTGTTTGCACCATTTCATTGGAGAAATTGAGAATCGATCATCTTACCATACTAAAATCCAGCTCACTACTTTCAATCTAGTACTTCACTGATTGCGTCCTATTCCCAAAAATATCTTTGAACAAATCTTTGAAAGAATCATAGGAAGAGCTTCTATAGTAATCCTCAGTGAAATCTCTCGAGGTATCCTTGGAAAAATCACAGGAAAAATATGTATAGGAATTCTGGAGGAAACTTCTGTAGCACTCCCATTAAGAATCTTTTTTTTTAATTTTTTTTGTGTATTTTAACTTATGCTAATTCTACACTTTCAATGAGAATCTTTCAAGGAATCATATCAGCCATTTGTGGAAGAATTCTGAGCGGGTTTCTCCAGAGATTTCTCTACAAATGCCTCCAGGATTCTTTAAAAACTCCTGCTGGAATTGCAAATGAAATACCTTCAGGGAGGAATTTCTCTAGGGGTTCCTGCAGGGAGTTCACTTAACGTTTCTTCAAGGATTCATCCAAGGAATTTCTTCAAGAATTTCTTCATAAATTCCTCCTGGGACTGTTCCCAAAATTCCAACATTCAATTCCTCTAATGATTTCTCCGAGGATACCTTCAAATACTTCAAATACATTCAAAAATTCTTCAGGAATCAGAAAGTTTTCGGGGGTTCCAGCGGGTCTCAGGGGCCCATCAGGAGGTTTCAAAGGAGTTCCATGGTTACAGCACCAAACAAGCCCCCCCCCCCTCCCAAGGGGGTTTCAGACGGGGTACCTAGAGATCTCAGGGGCGTTTCAGGGAGTCTTAAACGAGTACCGAGAGGCCTCAGGATGGATTCATGGGACGGGGTGGCCTCAGGAGCACTTCAAAGGGTTTTAGGAGAGTTACAAAGAGTCCACATTGGGTCAGGTCATGAATTTAGGAAAATATTATTTTGATCATGAAGATGTTATTTTAGAGGTTAAGTGCCTTCGACAATATTGTTACTATTAATATGGTTTGATGCATTTTAAAATTAGGGTGGTCCCGCAAAATATCAAAATATTTTTTTTAGCTTTTTCAACTTTCAAGTTAGATCAAATCAATAATGTTCTAGAAAGTTTTTCATCAATCTATTTGTAGAAACTTTGTCGAAGACAAAAACTTCGTAGGTCATTTGCATATTGCACGATTTTTAAAAATTATTGTAGGGTGAACCCAAAAAACCGATTTTTTTACGAATAACTTTTTCGTTTTAAATCCTACACAGTTAGCGTCTTCTACAAAGTTTAAGATCTGAGAAATACGATTATTTTCAGGTAAATACTTTGAAAATCCATTAAAAAAAATATTCTAGCGATATGCAAATAGTTGGTGGCTTAGACAAAGTTTCTCCAACATTCTAGAAATTGCTTTGAACTAACTTGAAACATGAAAAAGTTAAAGAAATAATTTAATTACGATGCTGGGTCATTAGGACGAAGGTCATTAGGCCGAAGGCCATTAGGCCGAAGGTCATTAGGCCGAATGGTCATTAGGCCGAATGGTCATTAGGCCGAATGGTCATCAGGACGAATTGAAAGTTAGCCGTTGTTTTTACCTTTTCCAACAATTTTTGACAAAAACTAGTTTAACAATGGAACTAGAAAGAATAGCCTATGTTTTAAAGAAGGAAAAATTTATGAATTGAATATCAGCAGTTTCAGCGCCAAAAACTATTTCAGCAATGATACTAGAAAGAACAGCCTATATTTAAAAGAAGGAAAAATTCATGGGTAAAATATCAGTAGATTCAGCATCAATAAAGTATCTTCGTGCCTGTCACACGATACACACATGCAAAATGGTCATTTGCAGAGGAAGCTCTCAGTTAATAAGCTGAGAAGCAGGCTTTGTCTCAGTGGGGACGTAACGGCAAGAAGAAGACCCAATGACCATTCGGCCTGATGACCATTCGGCCTAATGACCATTCGGCCTAATGACCATTCGGCCTAATGACCATTCGGCCTAATGACCTTCGGCCGAATGGCCTTCGGCCTAATGACCTTCGGCCGAATGGCCTGACACCTTTAATTACATTACAAAAACGCAGCTGCCCATGCTACACGCTATGTCCAAAGGGAAGTATTATGAAAACCGAATGTATCTCAAATATTATTCCCTAGGATCGTAGTTTTGGACCTCTAGTTTCAGAATCTGTGCATCTTGGGTTTTTTTTTATATTTTTGATTTTTTTCCTATTTTCCCATACAAATATCGAAAAAAGTCATTTTAAGGCCAATTTCGTCACATATAAAAATGGATTATTTTAAACCACATATTTTCTGAATCTAGAGGTCCAAAAATATGGTTCAAGCGAATAAATTTTGAGGTACATTCACTTTTCATAATACTTCCCTTTGGACATAGCGTGTGCTAATCGTACTGTTTTTGGCCGGACCACTACTAGGTGGCGGAAGAGAGCAAACGTCAAACAGATGCAAAAATGATACCAATATTTGAGTCAACCGTTAAAAAGGTGTTCGATGGGAGGCAAGCGCAGTGTGACGTCTGTTTCTCTGTGTTAATAGTAACAATACTGCCGAAGACACTTAATCTCTGAAAAAAACATCTTCATTGTAAAAATACTTTTTTTCCTCTTAAATTCGTGATCTGGCCCAGTGTGGAATCTCAGACACGTTTCAGGGGATCTTAGGGTCTTTTTAGAGGATCACAGAGAGTTTCAGGTGGTTCCATGGGTCTCAATGGCGTTTCAGGTCTCAGGGACATTTCATGAGGTTTCGGGGGGTTCCAGGGAGATTCCAGGGGACCTCAGGGTCGTTCTAGGAGGTGCCATGGAGTCTCAGGGGCGTCTTAGGACTCAGAGATGTTCCAGGGGGTTCCTGTGAGTTTCATGGAGATTCCAGGGGAAGTATTAGGAGTGTTAAGTGTACAGGATGCCATAGGGGGTTTCACGGAATCTCAAGAGGTTTTAAACCAAAAGGGGTCTCAAGGTCGTGTTATTGGGTCTCAGTAGCGTTCCAGGGTGCCTCAGCGGCGCTTCAAGGTATCTCAGGGATTTCCAGGAGAGCTTCAGAGGGTCTCAGAGACTTAGGGGTTTCGAGCAATTTCAGGGGGATCCAGAAGAGTTCCAGAGGGTTTCTGAGGCGTTTCAGGAGATTCTAGGGGTTTCATGGGGTTCTAATAGATCAGTTCAACGGTTCACGATCCCACTTTTAACGCTTCAAGTGGTCCTAAGAGTGTTCCAGGGGCCTCAAGAGGGTTCCAGGGGGTCTCGTAAAGAGTCACAGGGGATACAAAAAGGTCTCAGAAACGTTTCAGGAGATCTCAGAGAGTCTTTTGGGGATTTGAGAGGGTTCTAGGGCGCTTCAAATGAAGGAGCTGACTTTTGGACGTGCCTTTGTAGCCGACCTACTGATGGTATTTACAAATCAGTAGGTCGTCTCCAGAGACATGTTCTCCTCCATTTGGAAAATTTATTCCAAAATGGCAGTCACGTAACAACAGAACCAAAAATCAACAGAGAGCTGTGAATCTATTATTTATTATTTCTACTCTAAACAACGGTATCCAAAGTCTGGACACTCGACCTTTGCAAAAATGTCGTGATTTTTGTACAAAATAAATAGTTCAAGAGCAATCGAAGATTTCAATCAAATTCAAGAGGGCTCTAAAATAGAGTGTATTCACATTTAACACGACATTGGAAGGTACCCGTAAAAGATGGCTCTGACAACATCACACTCCATCGATGATGTCGAGCAGAGCATGGGACATAAGAATGGAAACAATAAAAAAGGTAAAATCAATATTGATAAGTTTTTTCGGTTGAAAGGGGTTCTTCTTGGGTGACATATGTGTACATACCAGGCAACATGGTATGAGAAACATAATCAAAAAGTGCTGCGCATCATTGGAAATGAGATGTGAATTTGATGATATTCTCGTCAGGTAAAGTGAGGCAGCAGGAAACGGAAAAGATTAGAAAATTGAGAACACACTATCGTATCGAGGGCGTTATTATTCCAAGGTTGGTAGAAGACATGTTTTGAATATAGATTATAAGGAGACGATCATCATTATGGACTTTACAATATGCTACATAATTAGAAGCATTAGAACAAGATGTGATGTTCACTGAAGAAGAAAATAAACTTCAGTAGTTTTTGATTGCTTGGGTTCATACTTATACTCGATGAACTCTTGAACATATCAGACCTTTTTATAAATTTTGTGAGACCAATCTCAGTTCAAATGATTAAAAGAAAATGAACTTCAAACATATAGAAAGCTGAAACGCCAGGCAAAAATCAAGCTGAATGTAATGTGCTGTTTATGCCACATTTATTACATTTTACTTCCTCCTGAGTACACAGGACAGAAGCAAGTAAAAAATGAAGCGAAAGCTTTTTTTCGTATAACATTTGGCATACATTCAGTTAACCGCTCACTAATCTCACACATCCCGTAAAAGGACACATCAACAACAATTCACCCGAAACACTTCCCTCACTGGGTTAATTTACAACTTAAGCTAGTTTCCCTTGAATTGCTCATCGCAAGTCCTAACGCTTTTATGCGATAAGCCATGATTTTCCTTTCGCGTGCACCCGTCGTCATCCCCGCCTCCTAGCTCCTCACTTCCTGCCGTGAATCCCCAGAGGAGACGAACGATGACGAGGGTGGTGACTTGATAAACGACCGAGCGCAGAGCATTCATTGCTTTCCCCCAAGTTTACGACGACCGACGCTATGATGGTGCCCGTGAACTTGTAAGAGTCAGTCAGTTGTCTGACAAAGCTTCGCCACCGAGAGAAACGCACGGTAGGTTCAAGAAAAGCAATCCCGAACAAACCAACCATGTCTACATGCATGGAGCTAGCGCATATTTCTCGGGGAATTTGTCTAGAATATTTGATTTTGCTACCCCTGCTGCGCTCCCTCAGGCACATTTGGGCTGGTGTGGTGAGGTTAGATTTCTTTCCATCCGGTTTTGTGATGAAAATTGACTATCGCACAGGCGATGCGGCATATTAAACACTTTAGCCAAGAACACGTGGCAGCTTGAGAAAGGTGAGCTGAACATGAAGCTGGAGCTCTTTTGCTTTTTTCAAGAGTGGTTTAAATCAAGAGAAGCTGGCTGGAATACCTGGTGCAAGGAGCGTTTCAAGAGGGAATCTCAGGAAGATTTCCTACTGGAATCCCTGAACGTATTCTGTTGTAGAGAATCCGTGAAGAAGCCCCTGGTAGAATTTCCAAAGAAATTTTTAAAACAATTCCTGGAAAAGTTCCTGATGAAGGGATGAGGGATTCTCCATATCCCACTAGGGAGATCGTTGAAGGAATTCCCTGTGGAATCCCTAAAAGAGATCGCTGTACGGATTTCTGGTGGTATCCTGGAAGAATCCCTGGAGATCCACCCTAGTAGAATTCTTGGAGGATTCCCAGTGGAATTTTTGGAGAATCCCCCAGTGGAGTTCTTGGAGAACTCTCATTGGAATTCTTGGAGAATTCCCAATATAATGCCTGGGGCATTCCCAGTGGAATTCCTGAAGAATTTTAAGTGTAATTCCTGAAGACTTGTGAAAGTTTTGGAGAATTCGCAGTGGTATTCCTGGAGAACTTCCAGTGTAATCTTGTAGAAATTCCAGTGGGATTCTTGAAGAATTTCCAGTGAATTTTTGGAGAATTACCAGTGGAGTTCTTGGAGGATTACTAGTAGAGTTTTCGGAGAATTCCCACAGAAATTCTTGGAGAATTACCAGTGGAATTCTCGGAGAACTAAGTTCTTGGTGAGTTCCCACAGAAATTCTTTAAAAACTCTGCGAGGAATTCATGGAGAATTCTCAGCGGAATTCCTGAAGAATTCCCAGTGGAATTTCTTAAGAATTCCCAGTTGAATTTCAGAAGAATTCCCAGTGGATTTCTTGAAGAATTCCCAGTGGGATTCTTGAAGATTTCCCAGTGGAATTCTTAAAGAACTCCCAATGGAATTGTTGAAGAATTCCCAGTGGAATTCTTCAAGAATTTCCAGTGGAATTGTTGAAGAATTCCCAGTGGAATTCTTCAAGAATTTCCAGTGAAATTCTTGAAGAATTTACAGTAGAACTCTTGAAGAATTCCCAGTGGAATTCTTGGAGAATTTCCAGTGGAATTCTTGAAGAATTTACAGTAGAACTCTTGAAGAATTCCCAGTGGAATTCTTGGAGAATTTCCAGTGGAATTCTTGGAGCACTCTCATTTTACAGTGACAGTTTTGAAGAATTCGCAGTGGAATTCTTGGAGAATTTCCTGTGAAATCTTGTAGAATTTCCAGTGATTTTTTTGGAGATTAGCAGTGGAATTCTTGGAGAATTATCAGTGGCTTTTTCGGAGAATTTCCACAGAAATTCTTGGAGAATTACCAGTGGAATTCTCGGAAAACTTCCAGAGAAGCTTTCTGTGAATTCTTACAGAAATTCTTGGAGAACTCTGAGAGGGATTCATGGAGAATTCCCAGTGAAACTCTTGAAGAATTCCCTGTGGCTAGCCCTGCGGATTTCTTTGAGAATTTCTGGTGGAATTATTGAAGAATTTCCAGTGAAGTTCTTGGAGAATTTCCAGAGAAAATTTAAGAAAATTTCCTGTGATATTCTTGTGAAATTTCCTGTGATATTATTGGAGAATTTCTTGGAAAATTTCTGAAGAACTCCACTGGAATTCTTCGAGCATTTCCAGCGAAATTTTTGAAGAATTTCCAGTGGCGTTCTTCGAGAATTCCCACTGGAATTTTTGAAAAATTCCCAGTGCAATTCCTGAAGAGTTCCCAATGGAAATCTTGAAGAATTCCCGGTGGAATTCTTGATGAACTTCCAGTAGAATTCTTGAAGAATTCGCACTGGAATTCTTGGAGAATTTCAGTGGAATTTATGAAGAATCTACACAGAAATTCTTGGAGAATTCTTACAGAACTCTCAGTGAAATTCTTGGAGAATTCTCAAATGAATTCTTGGAGGATTATCAGTGGAATCCATGAAGAACTTTTAGTAGAGTTTTTGATGAATTCTCATGGAAATTCTTGAATAATTGCCAGTGGAATGCTTGGAGAATTACCACAGAAGTTCTTGGAGAATTTTCAGAGAAATTCTTGAAGAGTTGCAAGTACAATTTTTGGAGAATCGCCAGTTGAATATCGTCATATCATTCTTACAACGGCCCGCTGTGATGAATCTTTTCCCAAGTTAAAAATCTTTTCATCTCGTATCACTTGCATGAAATCTTCTATCATCACTTGGAAAGGTCCATAAAAGACTCACAATTATGAGACGCACTAACCACCCGTCGTACTTTAGATCACTCTGCTGTTGATAACACAGTATCAACAAACTCGCTCGATTCACAAGAGCATCTCCTGATAAGATTCATTACGTTTTCAGCACATCCCTTCTCTCATCATCATCTTCATCCAGGTTCTATGTCCCCACCACCTGGTATGTTATCTCACTTCGACTGAGATGAGTCCTCTGGTAATAGTTTCAGCGGGCACTGCAGTGATAGAGACTCTGGAAAGATATCTGGTTGAATCCCCTGCAGGATTCCTGATGAAGTCTTCAAAGGATCCCTGGAACTCTTAGAGTCGAACTCTTAGACTTTTTCCTAGTGCACCTCTTGAAGAAATTCCTGTAGAAATCCTCGGTGGAATCTCTAAAGCAATAATTCTTGAGGAAATTCTAAGTCGGGAGGAACTCCTGGCAAAATTCTTGAGAGAATTATTGATGATGGAATCAAAAAAAAAAATCAGGTGAAATGCTTTGAGAAATTCATGGTAAAACTGATAAAGTGTTTTCGGTAGTATCCATTGAAGAATTTTCAGTAAATGTCATGTAAGAACCAAGCTACCGATGCGATGTCTACCCTATACACATGCTATCTGACTCATGACATCTTGTCAAAAGGCATAAAACTGAGATTAAGACGTACATACATTAGAAGTAAAAATCCATTTCAAAAATCCGGTTCGATAAATATCGACCTTTCCCGCCGCATTAATAGCGTTCGTTCTCAAGGGTTTCAATTAGCGTGACGTTCGGGAGAAATGAGAAAACCCTTCCACTTTGCCAGAGCTATGTATTTTTCTGCGGAACTCCTTCACGAGATGGTACGTGCACGATTAGGGACACTTTTGCTAACGCCAGTTGGCAGTAGCTCATCTTTCCCGTTTACCCACGCTACACCTTTATCAGGTTTTGCTCTTTCCAGTAGTCAGCCCAGCGAAAAGGATCGTTGTTAGTGAGTGGAAGTCACTTCTGGGATGGGTGAGCATTTGGGAAAACTGATGGGAAGATAGGTAATCTCGTTTGTTGGTTGTTATCATTTGGCAGTCGACGATGTTGCCGTTTGATTTTGTGTCCAAAAGTGGCAGCGAAAATCAAACCATCAAGGTCAATTTGCGGTGTACGGTGTAATGAAATGTCTCTGACTTGGAGCATGGTGGCACGTTTTGTTTGTGGTGGTCCATTATTCCATAATTTCCGAATATTGGTAAAGCAAAAAATAATATGTATTAAAAAACGGCGGGTTCAATTCCCGTTCCGGTCGGGGAAATTTTCTCAACTTCCTGGGTATAGAGTATCATTGTGCTTACCTTACAATATTCAAATTCATACAATGACAGGCAAAGAAAGCCCTTCATTTAATAACTGTGATAGTGCTCGAAGAACACTAAGTTGAAGAGCGGCTGGCCAAGTTGCATCGAGAACGTAGGTCCACACAGAAGAGGAAGAAGAAGAAGAGCACATCTTACCAAATATCAGCTAGCCGAGTTTGATTCTTACAGCTATACATTGGCGTAGCTAGGGGGGGGGGTTCCAGGGGTGCCTGGCACCCCCTAGAACAAATTTGGCACCCCCTAGAATTTTTCCTTCACAGTCACCAAAAATTTAAAACTTTACACAATATTTCTAATATTTATTAATGGCACATTTCAACAAAACTTAAGCACACCCGGAATTACTTATATAACTATTGTACGTTTTGGCGTTTTGGATATTGGTAAGGACAATCAACAGACTTCTCCACAGATTCCTCCAGAAATACCTCTATCTATTCGTACAGTGATTTCTGTAGCCTTTCTTTATGGATTCCTCCCGATATTTCTTCAATAAACTTCCCTTAGGATACTCCAGGCAGTCCTGATGGGGTTGTACTTAATAGAAATTTCTGCAGAGATTGATCCATTAAATTCTGCTAGGATTTGTTTGGAAATTCTTACTATGATTTTTCTCGGAATTCTTCTAAGGATTCCTCTAAAAATTTATATTAGGATTTCTTCAGGAATTTCTGGTGGAATTATACAAGCAATCTTCTTGGGATCCTTTCAGAAGCTCCTCCGGTGATTCTTCCCGGAATTCCTTCAGAGATTTCATTCAGAGATTCTTCCAGAAATTTCTCATGGAATTCCTCCAGGCGCTTATATTGGCCGTCATCCGGGAATTGTGGCTAGGATTTCTCAAGCAACTATTGCTGCGATTCTTCCAGCGATTTCTCTTCTTCTCTAAAAATTCTCACTGTGATACCTTCTGGAGTTCTTCCGGAAGATCTCCCTGAGATTTTTATATATAATCCCTTCAATGATTCTTCCATACATTTCTTTAAGGACATATCCAGGACTTTCCTGAGATTCCTTCAGAAATTCCTCCTGCGATTCCATCAGGGATTCCTCCAGTACCTATACTTCTACCGATTCTTTCAAGGAGAACTGTAGGTATTCCTCCAGGAATTTGTTAGAGGAACTTCTCTCAAGATACCCCAGGCATTGATGATTCTAGGATTTCTCTAGAAATTACTTCTATGATAGCTCCCAGAATTCTAGGAATTCCTCCAGATATTCCTGCTGTGACTGCTCAAGCAATTCATGCGGTTCTTCCAGCTATCTTTTCTTCAGAAATTCTAACTGTTGTACTTCAGAAATTATGCTACGGATTCTTCTAGAGCTTTCTCCTGGCTTTTTTGCTGAAATCTTTCCAGGCAATCTTCCTGGTTTTTTTATGCAGAAATTCCTTTGGTTGCTCCACCAGGGATTTCTCCAAGGACTAACCCAGGAATTCATCCAGAGATTTTATCCAAATATTCCGCCAGAAAATCCTCATAGAATTCCTGCAGAAACTCTTTTTGGCCTTTCTCCAAGAATACCTCAAGCAACTCTCCCTTGATTCTCCCAGCAATTCCTCCAGATATTCTTTATTCGAATTTATCCTAGCATTATGGCTGGAATTCTTCCTGAGATTCTCTCAGAAAATCTTCCTGCGATTCCTTCGGGGCCTTTTGTATAGATTCTTCCAGAATACCTCTGCCGGTTCTTGCAGGGACTTCTCTAGGTATTCCAAGGATTTTTTCTTTGGATTCCCCTGGCATTCCTAATGGGGTTTCTCTAGAAATTCCTGTACAGTTTTCTCAGCAATTCCTTCTAGGATTTCAGCTGAGGTTTCTTCAGTGATACATCCCGGAATCCTTCTAAGAATACCTCCTGAGATTTTTCCTGCGGTTTCCTCAGAAACTCTCCGATGATTCCTCTAGGAATTTTTATCCAAGATATTTTGTCCACGGATTCTCTCATAAATTCCCCATGGGATTCCTACACGAACTCCTCTTGGCCTTCATCTAGGAACTTCAACTGGATTTCTCAAGCTATTCCTGCTGTGGTTCTTCCAGCAATTCCTTCTAGGACTCCTCCAGTCATTCTTACTGTAATACCTCCCAGAATTCTTCTAGGAATTCTTCTAATAATGTCTCCAGGGATACCTTCAATAACTTGCTGGGATCTCCTAGGAGTCTTGCAGAAGTACCTCCGGTGTGTCCTCTTGGAAATCCTAAAAAAAAAAAATCTGGGATTTCTCCAAATATTTCTTGTTGGACTTCTCCAGGAACTTCTCTTGACTTTCATCCAGGAACTCCTTCTAGGATTCCATAAGCGATTTCTGCTGCTTCTAATGTTCCAGGAATGCCTCCTATGTCTCCTCAAGAAATTTTTTCTGTGATACCGGCGCCAGCAATCCCTCTAGAGATTTATCCTGGAATTCTTGCCGGGATTCTTCTAGGCAGTTTTCCTAGGATACTTCCATAAATGCCTTTGATTCTTCCAGGGATTTTTCTAAAGACTCATCCAGGAATTCATGGATTACTCTAGAAATTAATCATGGTATTACACTTGGAACTCCTCTTGGCCTTCTTGGCTGAAGGAATCCCACTAAAAATCCAGAGAAATCCCTGAACGAATTTCGAGAATAGTTGGAATTTCTAGAAATATTCTAAAAGGTATTACTAGAGAAATCTCTAGTGAAATCTCATAGGAATGTACGGGAAACATTTGTAATTAATAAGCAGGCACAGAATGGTGCTAATTGACTAAATGAGAGATGAATTTGTGGAATAAAATCGTGTTCTGGTGGAATTCGAGAACACACGGCTCCGTATTTGCTAAACCGCAGTATGGCCATTTCTTTGAAGGTTTCTTAGGCATGGTTGTTTTTTTTTATTTCTACGGTAGTTTCATTGGAACCCAACAAACATTTTAGCTTCTTAGGAGAGGAACAAACCATTCTTAAGAAAACTATAGTTTAAGAAACTGATATTCAGCTAGTTACGTTTCTTGGGAATGTAATCAACAAATTCTTTGATTTATTTTTCATATTTCAATGGCTATTCCTCCGTAATTATTTTAACAATTTCTTTCTCAGTTATTTTGAAAATTTCTCAGGCAATTTTATTGTGATTACTTTTGTAATTCTTCATGATTTTGTTGTACACCTCGTCCTCTTTTTACGTCCATGCTTGGCTGAGCGACAACAAATTCTACCGCTAAGACAATGAGCAAACTCAACAGTTTTATATTTTTTTAAAACATCTTCGTGATTAGGAGAAGTGTACAAAAATATAAAAATGTGTATTTTGATCATTATTTTGCCGGTAGAATTTTTTTTCGCTAAGCCAATAGTGGACGTAAAATAAGGTTTAGGTGTATTTAAATTTATTGCTTCCGAAAATTGCTGAACTGGAAATTCAGAAATTCTCAAATGGACTTGCTTAAAGAAAATACTATGAAATTCACGAAAAATTTCCTGAAAAATCCCAAAGAAATTGCCGGAAAAAATTCCATCAAAATTACCTTAGAGCTTTCAAAGTAGTTGCCAAGAGAATTCATATAAGAACTACCAGAGGAATTCCTGATGAAAATAGTAAGGCTTTTTAAATAAATTGGCCGAATCCAATCTCACAGTAAATTGCCAAAATATATTCTATAAAAATTTCCACAAACATTCACAAAAAAAAAAATTCGAAGAAATTCTGAAAGAACTTTCCGAAATCATCAAAGGAATTTCTGAAAAAGAATTCCATAAATAATTGCAGTAACAGATTTTTTAAAGAACCAATT